>NC_072735.1:121951047-122132980 GCF_026930045.1 Uloborus diversus
ATTTTTTGAGATGAGAAAAAACATTGTTTCTGATATCGGTGAGACGTTGTGTTTGCAGTTGCCACTCTGAAAACAGACAGCTAATTGTTAAGTTTGCGATTTATATTTCACCGAATAGGTCTTCAAGCGCAATACGAGAATTTCTGAATGAAAATTTATTCTGAAGACGCTTTTGCATTGCTTCACGATGTGTGACTGATTTTGAGTGAGGATTTCTACATCAACTTTGCAGATAATGAAAACCTACCATTAATTGAATTTTTAAATGGAGAATTTTATTTAACGATGTTCGATGATTGTAATCTTAGCACAACGAGCTATAAAAGTGCAGTTGTGTTATTCCATGTCAGATCAATCACCTTCTTGACCTCACCATTTCCGATTTTCACGAGATTTGGTTTGAGGGAAACGTATGACAAGATAAGTAATTCTGCCAAATTTTAGAATTCTACTTTGAAAATTTTATTTAATACAGCAGGCACGTAGCTAGAACTTTGTTAAGGGGGGGGGGGTCCAAGGTTTCACGAACTTCAAAGGAGGAGGCATGCTAAAGCAAAATTAGTAGCTCATATTTACGTTAAAAAATAAATCCAATTAAAACTAATTATTAAAATATGATAATTAACTAAAATTAATTAAATAATCGAAATTGATAGAGCATTTATTAAAAAATTATTTAACAAAAATTTTACATTAAGTGGCAAAAAAATTAGTCAGTTTATAAAATTAACATTAAACTAAAAGTTTTCCCATATTAAGTTTTCATACATGGATAGAAAAATTCCATCACATAAGCTTCCTCTGTTCTGATGCTTTGAAAATGAGTGATATAATTCCTATTAATAAAAAGTTCACAATAAAAGAAAATCGGAAAACGAAAACTGTTCCATGGATTACTTGGAAAACGCAGGTAATAGTTTAATAAAATATTAAAGCTTTGCAATATATTTCAACAAAATATGTACAAGTCATTTTATTTGAAAAAAATAAAGAAATCTATATCTATCGAGTCGAATGCATAACTATGAATGCAATATAACGTAATTCCGCCACCCTGTCCGATTTGAACAAGATTTCTGGCAAAATTCAACCACCCTCTCGACGAAAATATTAGCAAGGTTTCATTTAAAAAGCTTGAACTAGTTCTTTATTTCAAATAATCAGCAATCCAAGTTTCAGCACAAAGGTATTTATTTGTTATTTAGTTCTTTATTTATCTACTTTATAACATTCTTTTGATTATACGAAATTAAATGAAGTTTCTAATTTTATCCGTTTCCTAATTATCATTTCTAACCATCATTTAAAAACTTGAACAAACTATTAACTCTTTGATGGATGCAGACTTCCTTTGTTGCAATCATTAAAAAAAAAAAAAAATGCGTATTGCCGTTTTTTTTTAAATCGTTATTATTATTTTTTTGCAAAACGAATTGGTAAAATAAGCTATCTTAGGATCCGTTATGGTATTTTTTTTTTCTTTCCAATGGGGCTTCGTTAGAGGCTTTAGCCTTTTCGGACCTAGTGCGAACCACCGATATGGCATCTAGTCTTTCAAATGCTACCATTAAGGCGCGGATGTGACTGCACAGGAAATTTCGATGCCGAGTTTCCACCAGATGGAGACACTTGAGCTCTCTTCGGTGCGAAACTGCACTAGGGGTTTAATTTTGTCAAGCCAAACGAATACCTGAGAGATCTTTTACCTGTCGAGTAGTGGAATGTATGGTGAATGAAATTAAGCATCTATGTATTTTTATTTTACCAACATTTTGGAAAAAATGCAAATGATTGCTTTTTATAAATGTTTTTTATAAGGTCATGAATGATTTAAACATTATTGGCGATTTTTCCTCTGATGTTTTCAATTTGATGTTTCATTTAAAAGATCAAGAGGAGGCATCGCACCCACCTATCTCACCACCAAACACGAGTTCAGTTTATTCTGCCAATACAAAAAAAACTTCTGTACAAATCAGTCTTTTTCAAATTAAAAATATAATTGTAAACAACTACAGGGAAAATGGCAATATACTCTATTACGAATTATCGTGTCAATATTTGATTATAACTTGGTTACTTTACTGTCTTTATTAGCAGTAAGCAAGTGTTCGACTCGAAAATTCCATGATTTGGAGTCAAACGTCAAATTTTGATCATTAAGGTAATCTTCGTCCCGTTTGCGATTGCGATAATACAGTAGCATTAAATTTGATACATTTTCAACAATATGTAATATGCATAAAGCTAGCCAATTTTCGAAATCAAAACTTATAGGTTTCTTATAGCCTCAGTTTGTAAATTTTTTGCTCAACAGTCATCTGATGTTCAAAAGCCTAAAGACAATCTTTTGTAAAAAAAATCTTAGAATGATTGTGGTTAAAAATCCAGTAATGATTTAAATCTACCTTCCAAAATTCATCTAACAATAATAACACTTCTGATTCTTTCATTTTCGAATTGGTATAACTTCCATTCTAGGAGCGATTTTGTAATCATCTTGTATTCTCGAAAGCATATCATATTTTATAACGTAGGTATTGACTTTTTTTCCTTTCTTTTATGTGATGTTAGTAAAAGATATTCTATTGCAAGAAATAGCAAATAATTTCAACTTGAAGAAATTAAGAGTTAAAAAAAAAAATCTGATACAGACGTGAAAAATACAAGAAAATTTACCTTGCATTCACCTTTTTTTAATTATATGCGCAGTAAATAGCAGAAACTTTCACCTAGTAATTTATAGTTAAATGCACATGTCCGTTTCGTTTTACGTTTAATGCTACCTTTGCAATTTACTAATAATGGATGCATAGATGCTTATTAAATAATTCCTCAGTAAAAAGGCGGTAAATACTAATCAGAAAAATTTATTCCAATGAAACAAATACAAATATGCTGTTTCTTGAAAAACGGAACAACATCGAAGAAAGATTTTTTTCTTCAGTTAAAAATGACTAGCTGCTCTTCTCTTGGGACCATAGACTCACATTTCAGTAAGATTTCAAAGTAACGAATTTCTAGTAATTACTTTTAAATTACATGTGTTAATATGGCCGAACTTGCAATTTCATAAAACTGATTACAGTAAAATATTCAAGTAATTTTTAATTTCATTCTTCGCTTCATAAAATTTTGATACAGCGAAAAGTAATTTCGTTGCATCAACTTCAAATTTATTTATTCACTTATGTTCCAAAAAAAAAAAAAACGAACTTTTCAGGATTACAGTTTAAAAGTTGTAAGCTTCCGGGGAGATAAGTAATCTATTATTGTTAAAAATAAACTAAAAGTTTAAATAAGATTATTAATCAAAATATAAAATGAATCTGAAATAAATCATACCAAAAATATAAAGTTCAAAAATAAATTAATAATTAATATTTATTTTTTCTCATCCTCAATCACACGAAATGTGTAGAATTTTTTTTTCCTTGCTGTCGGAACTTAGTTTTTAAATGGGAAAACATATTAACACATAAATTGCTCGTATTGTTAAGAAAACTTTAAAAGGAAACACTACAACTTACCTAGTTTATGTACACTTAATTTTCTTCTGATTACAATTTTGTTCAAGATATGTTTCCTATAAGCGCGTGGTAGAAAAAAACTGTGTGTTAAAACATAAAATAATAGGAATTTCAATTACTAATTCACTAGGGATGCACCTCACTCTGGCTGTCCTTCGTGCAGCATGTGTCTAGGAAATCAAGTCCAAACGGGAAAAGAGTCAAAACGAAAAGAAGAAAGAAAACCACCCCAATGAGACTGGGGAATGTTTGTTTTCAATTACTTTGCCGATGGCAATTTGGTGGGCTGAGGGAAAGGGGCCGAATTTCAAGGTCACAACCCAGTTGGGTTGAATTGGAAATTCGTCGTTTTCGAACGGATTCTTCGCGACACAGGAAGAGACCGGCGGCAACTCGGAACCCGCAGTTATTTCACGAGGTTCTCGTGTTCTGAATTGACTCGGACGCGGGAAAATTGTCGATAAATGGGAATATTTAAGGGGAAAATACCGGGTTTCATAAAATTTCTCTCTTTGGAAAATTTTTGTTGTCGTGAGGTGCAACAACCGAGAAAAATCAGACAGTGGTCTTTCGGGAAGGGGGGGGGGGGTCCGGACCCCATGGACCCCCCCGCCCCCCTTGGCTACGTCCTTGTACACTGACGCATGTTTCTTTTGTTATACTAGTCGCCTGCGGCAAACCAGCTGGTTCGCATTCTTACGCCATTCACCTTTCTATGCAAGCAGCCACCTATGGCGGCTGTTTGGCTAACTTGTCATTTACCTTTTTACTTCAAGTTTGCCGCCTTCGGCGGCTGTTTAAACAAATTTGGCTGCAGTATTAATCAATCCATCTCTATCTTTTTTTGTGTCATTCACATTTTTAAGCCAAGAGTGCCGCCTTCGGCGGCTATCTACTTTTACGATCAATCTCTAAATTTTCTTTTACATCTCTATTTAGTTTAACCTCCCCGCTCATTTCCTAATAAAAACAAAGATCACTCAAAAAACCGCTTTTTTATTTAATTAGAACAAAAAAAGTTATCTCCAAAACTCCCCGTAGTGTGCAAAAAGTAACAAAGTAAAGTGACAAAGAAAAAAAAATCTCGCTGTTGAATTAAATGCGTACAACTATGAAATGTAACGCATTATCGAAACAGCAAAACGTCCAGCTTGGGAGGGGGGTAGATGGAAAATGAAATAAATGCATTCCCTAAATTAAAAAAAAAAAAAAAAAAAAAAAAGGAAAGAAGAAAGCAAGCGCTGCCGGAAAACACGTGGTCATCACGTCATAAAATGTAGAAGTAAGCTATATAGTAAAAAAAAAAGATTAACATTGTTTGCGATTAAAATTCCGTCGTAAATATCGAATCGAAATCCAAGTAGTGACGTCAGAAGCATAGAAGATTGAATAATGCTTTTTTCGACCGGATGCGAAGAAAGATATGACGTGTTCAGCATTAAAAAAATTGTAAAAAAAAAAAAATCTATTGCGTATTTTTAAGAACTCTTTTCTTCTGAAGAGGGCGAAATGTTTTTACTATTACCAACTTAAATTTTAGAAATGAGGCTTTGATACGTCTCGCAGGATGATATTAGAAAAATGTAAAACCCAGAAAAAAATGCAAATTGAAGGTTTTTTCAAAAATTCATAAAAAATACAAAAATTGCTCTATCTTCAAAATTTTTTCATTCATCATATTTAAAATTAAATTTCCAACACTATAGTACAAAAACATTTGTGTGGTGCGATTGGTTCAGGGTCTGTGAGGTAAAAAAAGCAAAAAACACATAAAATATTAAATAACTTTTTTTCTAATTAAAATATCAAAAATCGAAGCCCGAGGTGCACTTCTTTGGCAGAAACTGTACCTGTATACCAAATTTCATCTTTCTAGGCCTTACCGTTTTCCCGGAAAGCGCGCCACACACACACACACACACATCTTATTTTATTATATGTATAGATATGCATCGGATACATTTATCCCTCATTTGGAGAAATTCAGAAAATTTGTTAGAGGGATCCCTCCGTGTCATTATGTAAAGATATGTTAAAAAACTCCCTTCCCTACCTCAAATTTTATAAAATTTTGGTACACAGATCATGTTTATTACATGTTTAAAAAAATGCTGATCTCCTCCCTCCCCTCTATTCTCCAAATATCAACCCGTTTTGAATACACGAATGTAAAAGCAGCACAAGTTAGTCCAAAAAAAAATCTCCCCAGTTTAAAAAATGTCCCAGACTTTTCTCATTAAATGTTTGTTATAAGTGCTTTTTTACAGGTTTTTTTTTCCAATAAAAATTATCATGGTGCAGTAAATGATAACGACTGAAATAGCACTGAAAAGAGAGGTGAATGTAGAAAAGTGAAGTGTGAATGTATAAAACAAATGTTTATACATTAAATCTGGTTGGCTTTTTTCGGGGTGGGGGAGAGTTTGAAAAACGAACGTAACTAAATGTTGCCTTCTATAAACTGTTTCTTATATTTTTTAAATTAGTTTTTTCTTTCTTTTATTAAAGGAAACAAAGTCCTTACTGACTTCTTTCGTAAAACAAAAAGTAGTAACCAACAAGCTACGATTCTTGAAATACTTAACATTTTTGTATAGTTTTTTATTTCTCTTTATATGAAGCATCAATTTAAATGATAAGAAAAAAAAAGTGTTCTATCCTGCTTGTATTGATTTTTTAATGTGTTGTTCAATGTATAAGTTTTAGCAAAAAAAAAAAGACAGGTAACAAACCACAATGGCACTGTTTTCAATGATATTTCTTTAAAAAGTGTGACAATTGTAAAGATATATTAACTGAAAAAATAATGCAAAAAAAAAAAGAAAAAGGAAAAAAAAGCAAAATTTTAACTATTTTTTAAACCCTGTAAGAACATTCTTTTCATTTGCTTGCTGGCGCCGATAAGAACGATTCATCAAAAATATTTCAAACGATAACACATTAAACGATTTAGAACTCATTGACTGCAGTTATTAGAGGAAGATATTAAAGAAAACTATAATATTTCACTTTTATACATCCCATTTATAGCTTTTTGAGTCAAAGTCGTGGAATAAATTGATGTAAAAGAAAAGAAATCTAATAAGAGGACAAACGCGGAAGTGTAATGAGGGCTTCATAAACCCTGGAGATAATTATTTGTCTTTCGCATTGTGGCAACAACACAATTCTCTTCATTACCCAGCGAGATGTCTTCTTCTTCAGAATGAGTCATATAAGCTGTAATGACGAAACAGTACTCATTTCTGCTGTACTTTCTGATAGCATTTGCATTAACATAGAACTATTAGTGTTCTTTTATGAAAATGTGAATCTTTTTGTCAAGGGTTGGTGAATATCATTAGGGAGTTTGCCTTTGGGAACAATAAATGTTGGACATGTTTCAGCACTTGTTAGCGCAAATTAGAACGTCGGAGTTGTTAGAAATGAGGGGAGGAACTAGCTAGAATACGGCAAGGAAGCGGTAATTTATCAAACATTTCCGCGTTCGGCGAGAAGCTATTAGGATGACCGTAACTGACCTTCAAGTTCATAAATAATTTAGCAATTTGTGTCTGTTTTAATTTATTGCAATGACAATCAAAGAAACAATCGTCTTTTTTTCCCTTTATTTGCAGTCATTTTTCTTGCGTTATACGTACTTCAAATATTATTTCGTCTTTCCATATCAACGTCAGTTATTATAGTAATAAAATGCTGCAATCATTAGCTGTATTAATCAATTTCCTTTCTTTCAGATTCATAAATAAAATATATTTGAGCATTAAAAATAAGTATATTTATGACCCTATAATAATGACAACTGAAACAATGTTTTGTAGTTGGTTTCGGAAGCATTTTGGGAGCGAAAATTTTTGTTTTGGACAGATGAAATTTCGTCTGATACTGGATTGTAACTGATACGATAGTCAAAATTCCTACTGTCTCTCTCTCTCTCTTTGTGTGTGTATGGTGTTTTTGAGTGCGAATGTTAGTACCTCAAACTGGATCCGTTATCCAGAAGAACGTCTCAAGATTTGAAATAATCATTGTTCAACTGTAGCTGAATTATTCTGTCAAATCTTTAAGACTATCAGGAAAATATATTTTCACTCTTGCAGCTCGTGAAAACTGTACGACCATAACATTCAGTTGGAGTTCATTTTTTTTGAGCAATCACAATTTGTTTATTGTTCTCTCTTGACCGTAGTTGATACAGTTGTCATAACCAGTATCAAGAAATTATCTTGCAAAATATAATATTTTAAAACATCTATGCGCTTTTTGGATTTATGACATACATAAATCCCAAATATCTTTACATTAGTTAGATTCAAAATGTTTCATTCAGGATGGTATTGGCTGCTATTTCATTCTAATAAAGATAATTAAATTTGTCAGTAACATTAAAAAATACATGGTGTGGCCAGAAAAGAAACTACTTGTTCTGTGGTGGGTAACTCTCACAAAAACGTCTAGAGGAAAAAAAACTAAAAACTATGAATTTTGTCAATTTGATTGTATTCATTTTCAAATTTATGTTATTGATTTATGTTTACGTTATTAAACATAACATATTCATAACGTAATATATATGTTATATATAAATCTACGTCATGTTTCATACGTTATTGAACTGTGTTTTCGTTCATGTGTATACTTCAAAATTGTTTTTAGTAAAAAAAAAAAATGCATTTGTTCTAAATGAATATTCCATAGACTCATTCCAAACCGGTTAATCCAAGAAAATTGGAAGGTACGGATATCTCTACGGTGCTGATGCTAATGCATTCCTGTTTAAAGTTTTTTTTTTTTTTTTTTTAAATAAATTTCTGATAAGACAAGTACTGTTAAATAAAACGTATTGCCATGCATCCTCAAAATTGGCCCAAATAATAACTTCGCTCACTCATAAGTTTTTCCCAAATTCCACATTTCAGATATCTGACAATAAATCAATTAAAGCCACCTTGTAATACGATACCCATTTATATATCCTAGTTCAAAGAATAGGATGCGATAAAACCTTTCTAGATTTATTATCGAGTGCAATTTGGATTTCCGTTTGCAGTTTTGCGGCACTGCAAGACCAGCAATTAACGGCATGTTTCACTACCGTTTCAAATGAGGTTTCTTGACAGCAAGTTATTGAAAAGCATAGTTTCCGTTCCGTCAGCTACAGTGCAGGAAGTAATTCGTCACCTGTTATATAGACTTTCATCCCTCAAAGGATACGTAAGCTACCGAACGTCAAAAGAGCATCAGTTGAGGCCCAGGCAGTGATATGAATCCTCATTTTAAATAGCCGCAGGAGAGAGTAAAATTACCTTTTCTCTTTCTATCCCTTCAAAGCTTTGTTGTGTGGCTTTAGACGGACAGAAAATAACGCATATTAAATATGCTCTTTCTTTCAATGTACATACATAAAAAGATTTCTATTCAATGTTTATCATGAAATGTGATAAAAATCATGGGCATGTTTCCGGTGCGTTCACAAAAGATAGATGATTATTTTTTTTACACATTGTATCAATGTTTTGTTATTATTTATAGATTTTTATTTATCCGTTGAGAGTTATTTTTCTCTTTTTTTTTAGATAATCATATTCAGTTAGCTTTTATACCTTGTGCTGGAGTTTTGTTCAGGGTTAGAAAGTAGAATGTAAAAATTAGGCGTCATTGACACCCGGATCTTTTTTTCGTAGTTTCCAAAAGGTTGTCTACAAAAGTAATTTTAAGGTAATTCCAGCGGATTGAGCAAAGACTTTGAATGCTATTTAAATCTTTCCTGGATTATATATTCAAAGTAACCAAATAAAATTTTGGTGCCCTCCCCCCCGCCCCACCCCTCTGCATTGCTAATACCGTATAGTGAAGTAACAAAATATTTTGGCCCTTGTGTTTACTAGATTTGGTTTGGCATATTACAGTGTACATGCATACAAATAGAAACGGTACATAATATAAACTTCATGCAAGATGTAAAAAGCTTTGACTGGCTGCAACAAGAAGCAAATATCAAAAGGTTCTATGATATAACTTTTGAATGACATAATCTTTACTAATAATAAAGCTGAAAGTGTCTCTGTCCGGATCTCTCTCGGTCTGCAAGGATCTCTGTGACGCGCATAGCGCCTAGACCGTTCGGAATATTTTCTTGAAATTTGGCACAAAGTTAGTTTGTAGCATGGAGGTGTGCACCTTGAAGCGATTTTTCGAAAATTCGATGTGGTTCATTATCTATTTCAATTTTAAGAACGAAAGTATCATAAGATGGACGAACAAATTACGAAATTATCATAACATGGAACCGTAACATGGGCACAAGCCAATTGGCGAGATACGAAGTTATCATAACGTGGAACCGTAACATGGGTACAAGTCAATTGGCGAGAAAATTTACCACACATTATTTGTAAATATACGGGCGAACCAAAAGACCTTTTAATTTTTCTATTATGGGCAAAGCCGTGCGGGTACCACTAGTGGTGTAAATATAGAGTTGAGCTAGGAGTGGCTTTGGTATTTGAGAAAAATATTAAAGTTTTCAGTATGTTTTTTATTCTACATTTAATATTTACATCTTGCTCTGTGAAAAACTCCTATTTAAAAATTTAGCAGTAACATTGGTGTCCCCTCACATTTGGTACCTTCTAATCCCGTACCCCATGTGCCCATGCATTAATCTGGCTCCGGATTCAATTGAAAACAAATTCTTTGATTCAATTTTGGCAATAATTTTCCTTGAAGTCTTTTAAAACGACAGACGCGTAAGGTTTTACATTACCACATTTTTATCAGAGGGAATTCAAAAGGCTTGGGGTTAAAAATTATTTGTATCCATTGGTTATCCTAGGTCATGACTTTCTGGCTAAAGTTTAAACGCTCTATTTTGTGTCTATTCAATAACTGAGAATTAGCCAATTTTACTGCATAAAAAAAAATTTTACACCTTCTAATTGTGCTATGTCTCGTCTTTTGACAAACATTTAAGCCTGTCGTCTGAATAAGTTTCCCGGTTGAGTACTTTCTAGTTGATGTAAGTTTGCAAACTCTTCTTTCATCACTTGAGGACAAAGCCCTTAGGTCTTCCACCGGTGTTCTTTTTACAATAATCGTCTTTCAGTCTTAAAAAATTATTGAATCCAGTCTTCGATCTTCCTATTTTTTCGCAATAGTACAGCTACTCATTCCCGTTGAAGAAAAAGCTTCAGTCTGCCCTCTTTCATGACCAGATAACTTCTTATCTTTCGACATCTTCACAAACAGCACCAAAACTTCAAAGAAATTAAAGAAAAAGTTACAAGTTGAATGGTTACCACATTCTTATTAACTGTTACATTTCTTACAGTAAATGTACATCTAGCTTTTAAAAAATACTAAGGTTCTTAAATTTTTTACTCAGGCTGACGTACTAACTTTGAATATATCATTGTTCTTCTGGTAGTTGCATACTTCACAAAACCTGTCTATTGCGTTATTTATTACAAATGAGCATTAATAATTAATGACTCAACAATATTAAAATCCTTTCAATTTCATTTTTCCGTTTTCACACAAAATTTTTACTGGCCTCAAAGTTTTTACTCAGGTTGTATGTAGTGTTTCAGGACTGTTGATAATGACAAATATGAATTATATTTATGGTTTCACAAAATGGTGCCGTGAATGTGTTCTGTTTTGCATACCTTAGTTGCAATGAAATATTTTACCTGCTTTCTGTTTTCCCCAGTTCTTGATTCAGTCATTCCGTTTAAACCAAAAATTATTTTCGAACTTCTCCTTGCCAAAATTTTGGATGCGGAGTCAGAGTCAAAGTTGAACTGACTTTTGGTGAATGTCTCGACGTCAAAGGCTCTAAAATTCAACAAGGCGAAGCCGGAGTCGGTCATTTATCCTCCGACTCCGCCGACTTGGTTTGTTTTCGGGCAAATCTTTCTTTTCTAGGGAGCATGAGTTTTCCATTATTTTATTAAAATCACAATCATTAAATCACTGCTACCAAGATTGACCACGCAAGGCATACTTTTTACAAAACTGCAAATGCGTTCTTATTCACAAAATTTACTAGAGGTGAGACAACAATAATTTGCAGCAAACTTAACAGTCAAAAAATAATAACAAAAGCAACTTCTGTGGAAGAATAAACAGCTTCAAGCATTCAAAAATGAACTTCATCCCCCCCCCCTTCTATTGCCTACTTTCTAAAATCAACATTGTCATCGATGAAGAACTTTCATTAAAACGCCATTGTCAAAAGCAAACAGTAGCAAAATCCGGATAATTCCACCCTTTCTGAAGACAATTACCTCTGCTACCAAAATCAACTCTTCCGAATGGTACACAAATTACACTCACCTTTGGCAGAAGCTTCGGACTCACCGAAAACTCCTAATAATGAGAAAAGTCAACAAACGCTGCTGCCAATCATCGTCTGGCAACGATTCTTACCCTCAATTCAGTGACGTTAATTTAGCTTCGGAGTCTTAACACTGTGTCTGAGTGTAATTTAATAACAACCTATCTATTGTTGCTGAAGGATTTTGTTACTTATTATGTGTCCCGCGTGATTTTAGCCACGTCGTTTGGGGGTGGACAGGAATTTCTCTGGCGGGGAGAACTTGTGACACAGTGTTGACGCGTGTTGTAATTTTACCGAGACCTTACTTTTAATCCACAGATGTGTTTAATTTGTATGACACAAGCCTTTTATGTGGGAGCAGAAAAGTAGGGGGTAGAGAGAAAGGGGATATTCCTATGAAAAGGCTAGTGCAGATTGTTTATAGATTCTTCAAACAATCGAAAGTTTATTTTGTGATGTGGGAGAAGCATGAAGTTTTACCAGAATTTTCAGATAATTCTCTTAGGGAATCAATGAGAAGGATTAAGTAGTTACCGTCTAAATGAAACAATAATGTTTTTAAGGATATTTAATTTATTTTAAAGGTTTGATTAATTAAAATAAAATCTTAAAATAAATTAGTTTCGGCATTTTAAGGGAATAGATAAAGAAAAAATGTTGTCATTAAAATTAAAATGCATGGAAATAAAAATTTTGAATTATAAAAATTATATTAAAACCAGAAAAATTTTATTCATCAAGAATTGTGCTGATACTATTATTTTGATGTTTTATTGTTTTCATAGGAGTTAAAAATTCTCTCTATCTTGTAAAATTTCAGATAATAATCTTTTGGAATCAATAAGAACGATCAAGTCGGTTATCTTCAGAATGGAATTTTAATGTTTTCAAGGATATTTGATGGAATTTGCATGTGTGGTTAATTAAAATAAAATCTTCAAATAAATTAGTTTCGGCGTTTCAATGGAGTAAATAACGATACAAATTAAAAGGCATGGAAATAAAAAATATGATTTGTAAATAACATATCAATTTTAGACAAATAATATTCATTAAACATAGTGCTGTTACTATCATTTTGATGCTCAATTGGTTTATTGTTTTCCTTGGATAAATCTGTTTAAAAAATAAAAAAACATATTTTCCCTGGAAAATAAAACTTCTACAGCAAAACGCTCAAAGCATTTTTACGCGCCATGTATCGGCACTTTATTTCGGAGTTTTAAACTTTAACTTTTGTTGGTGACATATTCGAATATAAGGAACCACTATGTATCGAAAAATGAGGCATACAGTTTCTAAAAGAAATAAAACATGTACAAATCATTATTTTTTTAAATACAAGAAAACTTTTTAGAAAGTTGATGCTTCATGTTATGATGTGTGTAAGATTATTTTGTTCTTTAAACAAAAGATCTTTTTTTGGAATTTGAAACTTCATATTATAATACACATAACGCGTGCAAATCATTTTTTAAATACGGGGAACCTTTTTAGAAAGTTTATACTTCATATTATAATGCACCCAACAGGTTCAAATTTTTATTTTTTAGATACAAGTAAACTTTTTATAAAGTTAATACTTTATGTTATGATGCACACAACACGTGGAAATCATTATTTTATTCTTTAAATGCAGAAGAAAAAGTTTTTAGAAAGTTGATACATCATAGTATGACGCACAACACATGCAAACCATTTTTTTTTCAAATGCAAGAAAGCTTTTTATATGCTTCATATTATGATAAATAATAGTTCCTTATATTACATATATGGAAGTAAAAAGTCAAATTTCGATATTCTGTGAATAAAGAGCAAGTATATGCGTAAAAATATCACACCCGTTCAAATGGATTGAGCAATAAACGAAGTAAGGTCCGATCTCCACGTCGATAAAGTTAAACCTCAGCATGACTTAATTGCAAGCGCAGAAATTTGACCGAATGAACAAAATGTAAAGAGCTAATCAAGTGAAATTGCAGAGCGAAAATTTGTTTCCACCAAATAGGGAAATAAATGACGCACCCGAGAAATGGGATGAGGTAAAATTTTACTCGGTCCTTTTCAGAAATGGAGTGAAAGCGATTGCAAAAATAAAAAGCAAACTGCTTACTCCTTCCATAAATGGGAAAGGAGTCCATCAGTCTTCAAGGAAGAAGATAAATGGCGGTGGGAGTTTTTGAAATTATTTTTGATTTTCAGTGGTGCCCGGTAAGTTTCTGAATTATTATGACTTATTGAAGACGGTTATGTTTCATCCGCAGGCTCATCATTCAAGTGATGATTGTGAACGCCACGGTAGTGGGAAGTATCATCTTTTGAAGGCCTTTTTCGGGATCACTTGGAGTAACCTTATCTGCGCAAAGAATTTTTATATCTGTGGTTCAAGACTGGGTGGCGCCGACAGATTTCAGCTGTAATTGATGACGAAGGACTCGAGATGCATTTTTTTTTAAACTGGAGGAACTCCTATTTCTGAAGGCTTTCTCTGTCCTGTATACGAAAAGCATTTTACCTATTTAAGTAAAATGCTGAAAGTATTGTTATTTTAGTTTAAAATATTGTTGTCGATGCATACAAATATGGATGTATGTGGGAGTGTGTGTATGTTCCTCATACAAATCCGCAGCTTACGCCACAGTTTTGTCAAATTTAGCACAGAGGTACTTTGATGCTCAGAAAACCACATGGATGGGGCTTTTTTAAGTACTCCATAAAAGTTTAAAAATTGAAATTATGTGTAATAAAAATTGCTCTTCTTCATCCACTGACGGTAAATTGTACACTATTTTTCTCCTTTTATTTAGGCCTGATTGTTGAACATGCGTCACTTTACGTATGTTTTACCTTCTGGGCAGACCGTGCAACGTTGAGCGACGTAGCTAGTCTAACATAAAAATTGAGTTTCGGATTTTCTGGTACCGTGTAATAACGAATTGCTTTTACATCAAGGTCTTAACTGTTTTCAATATTTTTTTTGTCTTAGCAGACCATTACTGTTGCTATGTAAATTTCAGCTTTGTATAAAGCGTCAAGACACATCAGACTGTTCTTCAAGAAGAAAATTCAGCTGTGCTCAAATTAATGCCAATTATACATATCAATAAAACGTTGTCTAATGTAGTAACTTTATCATGGGTTTTAACACTGTTCAAATTTAAAATGATGCAAAAAATGGACTTTTATAAACTGTAATATGTAGTTCCAAAAATAAAACATAAAAGATTTCAGCCTTTTCCCCCTTTTTCTACTTCAAGTACACCTTTGGGAAGATTTTACGTAAAATGTAGATTTTATTAGAATACTATATGCAGGCACATACTTTTTGTTTTGCTTTATTTATGTAGGTAATGCTTTACTTCCTATGTTATACATATATGTATAATAAATGTACAGAGGAACATATTGCTTGTTGGAAGGAGAATATAATAGTAAAGTGAAGAATAGCTTCATGCTTTCAATGTCGTGATTTATACTACACAAGTATATGATTGTAATGATATGGAATTTTGATTTTATTTGAAGTAACGCATGGGGTCCTTCTTCGATTTGAAAAAAAAAAAGAAATATTGAGCGTTTCACTCCAACGTTTGGCTTCCTGTCAGTTATAGTTCAGCATTATGTTATCAATTTGATATATTTCAGGACAGTTGACGGATTATTATTATTATTTATTATTATTTTTTTCACTATTATATTATTATTAATAGTATTATTATCACTATTATATTACTATTGTTAATAATACTATGATAATTATTAATAATGATAAAGTGATGAATTTAATGAAGTTTTCGAAATCAAGAATTATAGCCCGAATTTTAACATAGGTTTTATTTATTTATTTATTTATTTTTTGTTTATTTATTTTTTGTTTATTTATTAAAAACTTATATATTTTTTTTTTTACTTTCTGAATTTTGTACGCGATTTTTGATTAATTTATACTGCTAAAATTTATAGTTTTCATATATTTTAGGCCAGAATTTGTTGAATTAAGTCAGCACGATTAGAAACACAATTCAAGAGCTCGAATAAAACCAAAAATTGTAATTCTTCACAAATACGGATGTGAAAAAAAATTGTTTAAAATAGTACTTCTCTGCTAAAATCATACTTTGGCAAACTATAAACTTTAAGTTTTATTCAAAACAGAGCATTTCTTTTTTCATTCACAAAATATAATATATTTCTGAACCTTTACATTTAGTAAAAGTTTAGAAAATTTATAATAATAGCATTATTGAACAGTATTGATATATTTTTCAGACTGATTTCATAACGTGTGGTAATGAAATGAATCTTCACAGATGACTTTATTAAATAGGCAGTGAAAACATTATAAGGCAATAAAATAGAGAAAATTGTTAAATAGTATTATGTAAGAAAAGTAAGTGCTCATATGCAAAATGAAAAAAAAGTGCTTGGCTTATTTCAGCTTCTAAAAGCAAAAGAGAATTGTAATTAAACTTATTTTTTTTCTACTTGGTGTCTTCAACTGTGATATGAGTCATACATGTACAAATGGGTTTATCTTTGAGCGCCAAAAAATTTATTAACGCCAGAGAGTTGCTTAAATTGATTTTTAAATATATTTTTAAAAATATCGTGCATGTCTATAAATGTAACAATATAAGTATCTAAAACCTCAAGAGTCTTTTTAAAAACATTTAAAAATCTGATTAAAACTTTAGAAAATCTGATTTGAATGAAGAAAATCCATTTTTTACGGTAATTCTTTTGCAGTAAAAATCACACATTCCTTTTCAGAAATGTCAGTTTTTTTTTTTTTTTTAATATTTTAAATTCACCCTAAATATTAAAAGAAATGAAGTCTAATGATGCAGATTTTTTAAAAAAGTTGTACTATATTGCATGAACTAAACGTTAAAAAAAAAAAGATAAACTGTTGTAAAAAATGTGCGCAGTCGCACTATTAAAAATGATAACAACTACCACGTTGTACTGTAGAAAAAAAAATTAAAAATCGGAAGCTGAAAGAAAACACCCCGAAAAAAATAAACAAACATAGGAGCGGGGGGGGGGGGGAGGAGTAAAAGAAGCACGATATTTTTGCATGCAGAAAATATATTAGAAAATATTTATTTGAATAAATTGAAAGATATTCTTTCTCGATAATTTAATTTTCATTAGTTTTAGTAGTCACGAGTGATAAAAAAAAAAAAAAAAAAACTTGTGCTATCATAGTAGAGGGCAAAAAATGAAACTGGACTGTGTATAGTTACTATTTCATTTCTAATTTATTCTAAAAGCTTTAGAAAATTGTATTTTATGAGGAAATTTGCACTTTCGTTAGAAACAAAATTTTAGTTTTGCAAGTATGTTTATGTCGCCAAATACAGTGGCTCCCAAAAGTGTTCGTACAATTTGGAATTTTGTAGTAAAACCAAAATAACGCAAAACTGAATTCGAATATGAAGTCCAATTTTTTTCACACCATTCCTATGCCATTCTGAATAAAACCCAGTAGTTTTTTTCAAAATATTGCCAGATTTTATTTTTGAAATTTTTCAAAGAACGAAGAGACAGAGAAAAAATACGCCACAAAAGTCATAGTACACTGAAATATTTTCGAATAAATTCATAATTAAAATTATTATATGTGGTTTTTTTATTATTTTTGGATTGTAATGACACTGTAAAGTCATTTGCCTTTAATTTTTTGTTGATTTATTCCTTAACGTTGTGCTTATTACTTTAAAATTCTATAATTAAATGCTTGATAAAATGATAAAATGCTTTAAAGAAAAGAATCGGACCGAAAACAAGGTAAGAAAAGGTCAACCGGCGAAGTTGACAATGCGTGATCGCTGATTTACAGTTGAAAAATTTATGAAAAATACACATTTGATTGCTGTAAAAGTTTCTGAGTTAAATGAAAATTTTTACATTTAATTTTCGTCTAAAATTGTTCGCCAAGACTCAGAAATTGCGCAAAAAAAGAAAGAAAAAACAATTAAATCTATTCCCAGACGCTTAAAAGCTGTTGTTGCAACTGCATGATATTCTACTAAATAATAACTAAGTAAAAAGTTATTTACTAATTTTTTGACATTTTTTGTGACAGATTTTTGTGAAATAAAATTTCCGGCACTTTTTTGTTTTTGATTTTTAAAAAAATTATGTTTTAATGTTTTATTAAAAATTTTCATGTGGTTTTGTTAAAAATAGATCATAAATCTTATAATAAAAATACCTATTCCGAAATACTTATTCTAACTAATTGAAAAGGGCCTATTTCATTGAAAGTCGTAGGTGTACGAACACTTTTGGGAGCCGCTGTAGGTGAAGGAGTGTTAGTTGCATTTTACATTATAGATCCTTTAAAAACAACTCGACATTGATCTTGAATTTTAGAGGTATGTTTTGTCTTACTTTTTTTTTTTTTTTTTAATGAGTACGATTAGTTTTAAACTAAGGTCTTTATTCCACATTTAGATGCAAAGTTCACTTGACCTAACTTTGTTTTGTATACTCACTGATACAACTGCCTCAAAACCAAAATATTTATCGAACCCTATCAGTTTCATAAGCTCCCCTCCCCCTGCCCCCTAGTGAACTACCATGTCCCTATAAATAAAGTTTGCTTGTCCAATTAAAGTGCGATATTAAGGAGAAATCCGTAAAAGAGATTTATAGAAGTTTTCTAAGTAAATTATTGCACTGAAATGCATTTTCAGGAAACTCTTTGAATAGTTTTTTTAAAATAGTCTCTAGTTTTTTTTTTTTTTTTTTTTTTTATTTTTTTTTTTTTTTTTTTAATGAAATTGTTCAGAAATATCACAGACGTAACAAAACGGATGATTGCTCTATTAGTTTTTGTTAAAATAAGCCAAATCTGATTTTGAAGTCTTACAAAAAATATTCTGCCGAAGTGAATAAAGCAATTGATTTAGCGGAAAACAAATACATTTTTTGACCCATGTTAAAAAAAAAAAGAAGAAAAAAAGAAGAAAAAAGAAATGTATACATGATTTCCTATAGCCTGAGAAAAAGTAAAAGACGTTATTAAACTGTTGCACATCAGAAGAAATGCGAATTATATCAAGTTACAAGGAGAAAAAAAAAGAGGGAATATTTTCTCGCCATGACCAACAGTCTATATTAGATGTCAACGCTGAAAAGAGGAGGTATTAGTTTTCTTGTTATGCGCTCCGAAGCATATACTCCGCGTTCAAAAACCTGAAAAGAAACGGCTAGCCCCAAAAGAGTTTGCATGCAACTAATTTACTTATGGAACTGCATGAAATACGCCGCCCTGCGTATCTTTTATTCATACTAGGTATGAAACCCTGTCCCAGCGGCAGCTGCGAACGGTGCAAATCGCTACATTTTATCGCGTTTATGGAACTGGCAGCGAATAATACCGTCATCGCGTGTCGCTGTGATACTTTCTATTCAAATGAAGCCACAGAAGCTTCTGTATTGGCAGCGGCATCGGCCATATTTACGACACGAAACGCTTCGTTACGTCGTTTCTCTCTTTTTTCATAAATCCCTTTTCCGGGAGAAAACCATATAAATAATGCAACCCTGCGCATGTTTCTGCCAGACGCCATTTTGCTTTATTTATTTGTATATTCTACGTATTCCTATTGCCTCCCCCCTCCCCTCTTCTTTTAATGCTTAAGTGGGACTTTATTGTCCGAAACAGCACTCTGCGACGTGAAATATAGAGCGGGGGAAGAGAAAGAAAATAAAAAAAGGGAGAAGAAAAAAAAAGGGAAGATATTCCAGGCGGAAAGATTGCATTGCTGAACTTTTTTTTCTCGTTGCTGTTTGTCTAAGCATGGTTGAGGACGTTACTTTGAACCTAATTGGTTTGTTATGAATCGCATTCAGGAATTCTTGTTACTCCAGAGAGATTAAATTTACTGATAATGTCATTGTTATAGATACTTTTTTCTCCTTCTGTCTCTTCAGATAAGGTCTCTTGAGGGAAGTCACTCATTAGCATAATTTATTTAACACACGGGTATTATCTAAATGACACTTGATTTTTGTACTATCCTAAGCAATAGAACCGTTGAATAGTATTGAGAAAATATTTTTTATGAAACATGGATTATGTTTATCACATTTTTGCAAGATATTTCCGGAAGGATGGCAACCTGATGAAATCTTTCCAGCTTTTGGAAATTTGATGCAACGACGATAAGATTAATCTAACATTAAAACATTGGTAGTTTATTCAGAATTAATCGGTAGCTCCCAGAAACGGTACCCAATAAAATGCTAAACATTGGTGTTAGTTATTTTACATAATTTTATTTCACAAGTGTTTTTCAAAATGATATAGCTTTTAAGTGTAGCAGTTTTTGAGCAAGTGAGAATGTGTAGGGTTTAACAAATGCACTTTCGTCAATTCAACTTTGATTATGCTTACATTTTTCTTTTGATTTATTTTTAAAGTAACAATTTGTGTTCATAGAGAACGAAAAGAATGTGATTCAAATGCACGCATGCAAAAATCGCACTTATATTTTTTAATGTAATGTCTTCTGGAATATCTTCTTGTCTAATAAATTTAAGAGAGGGAGAGTACAACCTCAGCTGAGGTATGTATATATTAGTATTTTTAAGGGTAAAAGGATTAATAGGAAAGAGAGTGTGCTTGCTTACCTAGTACTAGTGTACCAAGAGTAAATTAAGCTATTGGAAAGTAAATGAATTTCTACATTTTTAATGGACCGTCTTATATTTGTTCACTTATGTTCAATTAATCTATATTTGAAAGATTCATGATCTTTTAAAATTTTGTGTACTAATTTTAATTTATGCAGGTAAAATAAAAGCAGCAAAGTTCAACTTTGCCATTTTTTATTTTAACAATCAAGCTTGAATAGGTGCTGCTGCGAATGCGAGACATACTTACATAAAAACACATAACTTACGCACAAGTTTGCATTCTTAATTTGCTTTATTGTGTACTAGATGTGCTGATGCGCTCAAAGCTGCACCAGTTTGAATCAAGCATGGCAATCGAAATAGATGAACAAATAGTAAAGAAAAAGAATTAAATCATGTGTACCAGATTTTTCTTCCCTTGCTATTGCATGATAAATATTCCAACTGGATCATAACATAAAAATTGATGGCGCGTTTTCAACAATCCTGTTTCTGAAAATGCTGCTAAATTAAGTTTACCAAACGCTCTTTTATAGAACCAAGCACATGGGTATGTGTTTAAGTATTTCTTAAGAGTAAAAAAGGAGAGAAATACATTGTTTTTACTTCCTTTTACAAAAAAGGAAGTATTGTATTCGCGAAAAAAAGTTTACTCAAAATTCGGCGTTAATTTCCATTTTGCTCACCCTCGAATTAATGTTGAGTTTTTTTTTTCAACCCGACCACACGCGGATAAGTGCCTAAGAACGTATAAACACTTGAAATATCCATTTTGACATTCTCCGATGAAATTACAACGACTTTTCTCGTGACTTCCGTATGTACGTATGTATGTATGTATGTGCGGATATGCGTATGTGCGTATGTATGTCGCATAACTCAAGAACGGTATGTCCCAGAAAGTTGAAATTTGGTACGTAGACTCCTACTGGGTTCTACTTGTGCACCTCCCCTTTTGGTGGCATTCGGGTGTTTCTAAAGGGGTCTTTTGTCCTTTTTTGGGGGGAAATCTTTGTTAATTTCGATGTATACTCAAGTGGTGTTATAATTTCGCGGACACTTGGCGATATATCACCAGTCTTTTGGTCGTCGAGTTTTGTCGCCAATTTGGCGACAAATTTATCGATTTTTTTTTTAAATCTTTCAACTTGGCCACTGGTGGTGATATTTAGAGAGTAAACTATTGAATTACATTAAAATTGCCAACAATGGGAAAATGACATTAAAATTGGAGTAAAAGGAAGTCATGTGATGCACACATCAGCTCGTTTTTTTGAATTGTACTGCAATCTTTGTCTTAAATGATAATACAAAAATCTAATCACAAAAACGTGGATCTTAAAAAGAAATTAACGTACTTCACTTTATCAGTTCAGATAAGTTCTCAAAAAATTTCTCAGTCTCTCCATCAACACATGTTCATGCAGAACATGCTATCTTATACAACTCTATTTTTTGCACATAAAAACCGTTTGACATAAAACTGTTAGAGCAAAAAGAAGTGCACATGATAAAAAAAACAGTTTTCTAAATTTGATATCGCTTAAAATCGATCGAGGAGGAGTAACTCCATTCTTGAAGCATCAAAACGTTTTTTTTTAATTCTTCGGAACATATCGTGCATCCGGTTTTTACAGCTAGTATCAAGGGTGCCCATATAGGGTGGCAAGAGGGGATCAACACCCCCTCCCCCCTCGAAATTGCAATTTCTTTGCTTTCAGTACTTTTTTATTTGCAAAAATGTAAAAATATTTCTCCTCCAACCATTAGTAAATAATTTAATAAAAATGTCAAACTTTAGTAACTCTGATATGTACTTAAATCAGTTTCTATGAGGACAATACCCTGCTAAGCCATGGGGAAAATATCTGAGGCCCCCCTTAAAATTTGGCATATGGGCAATTTTGGCTAGTATGCCTATTTTTACTAAATATTTTACTTAATGTACGTACAATTTAATTTAAAAAGCGACAACAAAAAACGAAAGAAAAATAAAGCAGAACCATTTTAAAGCTGATTTGACGAAAAATACCAAACTGCGAATCCTTGACTTGCAAGTATCTATATATATAAATTCCTTCTCAAACAAACATCACAAACTCTTTCACTACTCCTACAATACTTAACAATTGAATCATTTAATAATGAATGTCAATTATAATAATTTAATTATTTACTTCAAACATCAAACAATTTCTCTTCAAGACACGTGAATTGTAATGCAATGCGTCTTCTCCTTTACAGATATTATTTCAATCCATATATCCTGGTTATAATAATTTTACTTAGTAATGCATTCCATCGGATATATTGCTCTGTACTAACTTTCGGGCATTCTCTCTTCATCACTAGCTACGTACGTATCTGATGAAACATTGGAACAATTGGCAAGTCATAATAAATTCACCATATGTCTGGAGAAAATTTAGCCAAACATATTTTACGCGGATGAAAGAGGCAGCTATATATTTTCCATCTTAAATCAAAATGTCTAAAGGACACTTAGAATACCATAATTCATTCCCTCAATAGAACTTGCCTCCCAACATCCACTGCAAGTAAAAAAAAAAAAAAAAAAAAAGAGCGGGAAAATAAGTCTAAAATGAAATATCATCACTAAGCTTATTTATCAGACCTTCTCTGTACATAAAATAGGCAGTCATATTTTACAGTCATGAAGCCCGCCGATCCTAAATAATAACAGAAAAAGATTTTTAAAAGTTTAGCGGAGATTGCACTGTGTACCTTATAACATGGTTAGTTTTCGGAGAAAATTCCCCTGAATAATTCATTGTTATCGGAGGTTTGGACAGTCCTGCTTCCAATCAATTATGGACTGTCAACTTGAGGCAGGGGACGGGAGATAATAATATTTACACAGGGTTGGGTTTTTCCCGAAAATTGGAAGAAATGGATTTTGGAGCCAGGAATTTAGGGGATATTAAAGGAAAATTAATGTCTCTCTTGTGTTTCCAAAGTGTATTTGCTCCAAAAGTGCATTACTTGTTAAACAAAGCACGGAGATATCTTGAACTGATGGACAGATATAGCAACACATGATTGTTTAGTGTTAAAGCACATTTGATAGTAAATTGATTAAAATAACGTAAAGTAAAGAATAAAATTGAAAATTCTTTCACACACCTGTTTTGGAGTTCTAAAAATCTTTTTTTCAATGAGGAAAAGTCAGCAGGAGGGCGGGCGGAAGGACGGCTGCCAATTAGATGGCTTTCATTCATTCATAAGCTTAAATCCGTCGCATTCAAATTTGGTTCTTTGCATTACGAAACGGATGCATTAAATTGTTACTTTTATCCTTTTTTTCGTTTTGAAGTAAAACTTTTTATGCGAAAGCTTTGAAATTCTGATCCGCGAACTTTTTGTGTAACGGAAGTGACGTAGTTTTTTTAATTGTTGCCAATAACAATGAAAAATAACAGTAATTATAGATTAAATACTTCCGGTTTTTAATTGTTTGCGAGAAACAAAGAAAATAGCAGAAAATATACAGTTTGTTTTGTTAATAAATTGAACAAATTAATTCCAAAGCTGAAAATAAGCAAGCGTATATTTGGATTTTGGTTCAAAATTATCTGTGCCATTAGAATTCGCACCTTAACGGGGGCAAATACGAGACTGGATGCCAAATCGGGGCCACACTAGGTCATCACAAAGGCTAAAGCCTCTAATGCACCATTGGAAAAACATGTTCACATAAATTCCCTCACTGTAAAATCTTTTATTAGTTTCTAATTAAAAAAAAAATCTTATTAATTATTTTTTTTTTTTGAAAATAATGTTTCTTTATATCTAGAGCATTAGTTGAACAGCACCGCAGCGGTCCACGTTTCTTAATATAGTAAAATCATCTGCAAAAAAAAAAAAAGCCTTTGAATTTCAAGAGAAGGATTTGCCCTTAATCACACGCATACGTGCTTCTTCTTCTTATGCATCCACTTCAATTAAAATGTACGTATAGCTTGCTTTAATGTAACTTGAAATGACTTACGTCACTGTGAATCCTAAATTTATTATAGGTTCAGTAAAAGAAATTCAAATACAGTAATTCATCGTTTATGCTCTATTCAAGGGGCTGGCGTTGAACGACTTTTTAATGAAAGCGATGCACAATCAAAGCGTTACTTTTACCTTTACAAGTTTAACCCCAGTGATGTAATTTCATTCAAAAAAAAAAAAAAACTTTTAAGGTTTTCATATAGATTGTTTTATGCAATTAACAACAAATATATTCGATACTTAAAATAAGAATTGATTTTTTAAACAAAATAGGTATAAAAGTGAAATAAGTCATAACTTTATTGTAAATCCTGAACACCTACTTTTTAAATGAATATTTACATTACAATGTAAAGGAAACTAATGTATTGAAAATCATATTATTCGGTTATATTTTGGCGCATGTATACTTTTAGCTAAAAAAAAACTTTTCTCATCGTCTGACAAGTTAATTATCTTTGAACAATGATTTTCGCAATATAAATTGAATTGAGCTCCTGAAATGCTTTTTTTGCTCGTGCTTTGAAAAATAAAGTAAGCCTTAAATTTTATGTATACTGTTCATTACGTCTTCAAAGGAAGGTGGAGTCATTTCGTTCATACCCGCAGGATTTCACCCCTCTATAGAAATCGAAAAAGATAGTCAATCAGAAAATCTTCAACTCTAGAAATGGAAAAACCATGTATAACTGATATTATGTGAAGTACAAACGACACTTTTTTGCATGAAAAGGAAGAAGAATACATTGGAACTTAAGGAAAACTACTTATAACTGTAAAAGATGCATAATGGAAATATGTATAAAAGATGCTTCACTGTACCAGTAGGGGTTAGCATGAGTGCGTGATGCTCCTCACAAAATCGAAGTTGCTTCGTCCGTACCTGAGAGAGTTCACCCCTCTATAGAAATCGAGAAAGATAATCAAGCAGAAAAGTTTCGAGCCCACATAAAATCGTTATTATGTGACGTATAAACGACGCATTTTTGCATGAAAAGGAATAGAAATGAATTGGGACGTACTGAAAGCGACTTATAACTGTAGGAGGTGTATAATCGATATACTTATAAAAGTTGCTTTACTGTATAAGTGGAAATTACAGTGAGTAGCAAAAACAGAGTTACTTCGTCCATACCTAAGAAATTTCACGCCTCTATAGAAATCGAGAAAGATAATCAAGCAGAAAAACTTTCGAACCTTAGGAAGGCAAAAGCGACGCATAACCGATATTATGTGATGTATAAACGACGCATTTTTGTATCAAAAAAGAAGAAGAAGAAGAAGAAGGAATTGGGACTTAATGAAAATCACCTATAACAGTAAAAGCCGTATAATCGAGATACGTATAAACGATTGTCTACCGTACAAGCATTAGTATGAGTGGATAACGCTCCTAACAAAGTCGGAGTCACTTCGTCCATACCTGCGAGATTTCAACCCTCTATTGAAATTGAAAAAGATAATCAGGCAGAAAATTTTCAAACCTTAGGAGGGCAAAAACGACGTATAACCGATATTATGTGACACATAACCAATGTTGTGTGACGTATAAATGACGCATTTTTACATCAAAAGGTAGAAGAATTAATTGGGACTTAATAAAAACGACTTATAACTAAAAGGCGTTTAATCGAGATACCTATAAACGATGTTTTAGTGTACAAGTAATAATTAGTATGAGTAAGTGTTGCTCCTAACTAAATCTTCCTGCCGCTTTCCCAACCATCAACATAGAAAGCACTGTCATCTGAAACACCGTTTAGGCAAAGGCATTGTTTTTCTGAGCCCCTTTTCTGGGCAGTATTGTATTGCTATGTATAGTTTTTATTATTAGAATAACTATCATTATTATTGTTTTGCCCATTTGGTTCACTTTTCAGAGGAAATGAAAATGAACCCAAATCCATGCTCAACAGAATTTGTAAAATTTTTGACTTACTCACTTACGCAAGTATCCCGTCTTCAAACGTAAACGTTAATAAAGCGTCTTCACATATTAAATTTTGCGTCATTATTCACACTACAGTGACATTGCGTATCATATTTGTAATTTATTTTGGTAATAAATCGTTGGCGACCTTTAAGTATAGTTTTCATGGAAAATATTCAACTCATACACACATTGAATACATTGTTTCCTTCAGTCAATTTAATACACTATTATAACTTTTCTTCACTAAGTAGGCTTTTTTTTAAGAAGACTGAGGAGCCCGAAAAATCCGTCCACCAAGCAGACCCTTATTCCTACATCACCTTATGGGTGGAGATGGCTTTTTTGGCCTTCATTGTAAAAAGCGGATGATATAATAAGAGGCTTACCATTTCTTCTACCCTCTCCTGTTTGCCAAAAGTTTAAAAGGCAAACAGTTTTGTTTTAAAACGAACTCTTCTTTTGGCAGGGTATTATACTTTCGCTTGAAGTAGCTTCTGTTTCAGAAGTATAAGACATTTTCTTGGTTCCATCCCTTTTTTAAGCTGTTTTATAACAGCCAACTTCCTTTACTTCGACCGTAAAATATTTGCTAGCTTCACAGAGCTCTGCACTTGTTTTTCGTTCAAAATTTTTAGATAAGAAGATTTATGAGCTTAAAAGCGTAACAATATATTTATATATTTACGGATAATATGCTGCTTATTTCAAGTTATTGGAGGATTTCAGTTCTTTATAAGTACGTGGTGGGAATAAGAAGTCATATCTACGAAAAAGTTCTTAATCAGCAATACTTGGTGGATGCATTAAAAAGGTTATAAGTGATACTATTTCAGTTGGTGGGTACATTAAGTACTTCCGTTTATAAATTCCATTGATACAAATGTGTCTCAAACCTATGACATGGTCTTCAATGAAATACTATATAACGTGTCATGCATTCTTCATTGATGGACTAGATTTGTTATTAAAAGTAAAATTAGAATGGTATTGATACATTACTGGAACTAAATATTAACTAATAACTATTTTTCAGCAATCTGAGTGAAAGTAAAAACTGGTTTTCTATTTTATTTTTTCACCTGGTAATTAAAACGCTTTCTATTTTCTAGAGCAAAACATGATTTTTTCAAGGGGGTAATTGTTAAAGTTACCCCGTCTAGATATAGGTAGAGCTCGTTCTAATAAACGTATGTCATTGAAACACAGTCCATATGTTATATTAATCAAATGGAGAAAAATATGGCATAGAAAACAACTAATTCAAAGAAAAAGCTCGAGAATCAAACAAAAAAGTGAAAACTAGTACATTTTCCTTTAAATGCTAGCTGTGTCGCCCGGCTTTATATGGTCAACCTCGAAAATAAAAGTTATATCAAGAGGGGAATGTTATCAGGATTAAATTCGAGAAAAAAAATGCAAAAATTTCCCATCAGATCAATGCCCATTTGTCCTTAAAAATCACCATCAAAATTCAGGCGTTAGTACCTAAATATCCTCATTCGAATAATCAATCTTCGTAAGTAAAGTTAATCGTTCCTTAAAAATCCGTGACTGTCCCGTCAGATTATGTCGACCGAGCACTACTATCGCTATTGTTACATCAATCCCTGCCGAGAAAGAAAATACGGGAAAGCAAGCCGTGAAGCATGTCACTTTCTTCTGAATAAATAAGGAGAAATATAGTAAAAAGGGTCATTAGAATATCAGCAACGATTCCAAAAGGACCCGATAAGAGTAAGGACGAAAATTCCTAAGCAGTTCGATTAGAATGCAATTGTCTCTAAAAAACTTCATCAGAAAACGAAAAAGTTCCCTAAAATTATCCATTAGAAAAAGAGCTTCAGTCTCAAAAAATAACTGACAGAATAAGGGTTATATTTTTCAAATAAGGACAACAGTCCATCTGAAAACGTCTATCTGGTCAAAACAAAAAAGTTTCAAAAACTCTTTTCAGCATCAGAAAGAAATTCAAAATAACTTTTACACACACACTTTTCAACTTTTAAACTACATCAGAATTAGGAAAATAGCTTCCTGAAATTTACTTTTGAATAACCTCTCTAAAATCCCCACTAGAATTACGACGTCAGTCCCCCAAAATCCGCATCATAAGCAATCATTCTTAAACAATGTTAACAGTTAATCTAAAATTCCCAAATAGATTAATGTCAATAAGTAAAAGCCTTCATCAATACTACTGTAATTCTTGATTATATTCTCCGCGAGTGCAAAAAATAAATAAATAACAATAATAAATCGTAAAAAAGAAAACATCCAACACAGAAAAAAAACTTCAAGTCTCCCCCCACCCTCTCCCTTTCCGTTAAAGCATCAAAGCATAAGCAAGAATTTTGTTGGTTCACACTCAAGCAGAAAAAAATGGCAATTGCTTTGAATTTTGATCTCCTAGTTACTGCTTCGTCCATTACCATTTTGATGTTCAGTGTCACATAAGACATTAAAATGAAAGTTTTTATCTTATGTTTTGAATTTTGAAGTGGAATCACTCTATTATCAAGTGCATAATATTAGTAGTAGGGGAAACCCGGCTAAAGTGGATACCCAGGGCAAAGCGAATTTCGCCTATAACTCCCAAATAATTAGTTGGTCGGCATCCGCGTTGCCATAGCAACGGTCGCCTGTTGTCGCTCAGCGTGCGGCAAACACGTCGGGACGAGTTCACCTCTCGCGACGCCAGTCAGCGAACAAAGTATGTTTTTGCGGAAAACAATATTAGTTTACAGAGGTTAGTGTTTCATTTATAACTTTAATACTATTTGTGACATGTTCTTTGTTATGAGTAGGATTTGATGCACGATTATGAAGCTTTCAACTATCCGTAGACAACGATTTTAGATGCTCTGGTTTTTTAGTTATTTGTAGTAACATCAAAAATGTACCTGAAGGGCAAAGCGGATTGGGCAAAGTGAATACCATTTTCACTTAGCCCGGTCATGACAAGTCACTTCATCCGAACCTGGAAGTCCTTCAATATTAAGATCTCAAGAGAATACTACCATTGAAGACTGTCATTACACTCCCATGGCATCTGAAACAACAGAATAAATCCAAGGTAATGGTGTTCCCGCCGCTTCACCCAAACCTGAATGTTGTTCTATACGAACTACTACAGTTCTTAAGTTTTACTACCTATTCCTCAGCCTGTTAAACCAATAAAAACACGTAACCAAAAACTACAGAGATCTATACTCCAGACAAGTACTGCAGTAAAGGACAATCAGAGACAAAAATTTGAAAAATCAAAAAAGACTGTCATGAAGTAACTAGATGATGTTTCGACTGAAGCTTCTCAGCAGACTATTAAAAAGACCAAGTACTAAAAAGACTAATCAAAAATCTCTGCTACAAAACATAGGACTGCATAAGAGAATGATAAGAAGAAAGTAAAGAAATATGATGATGTAAGGTGCATTTTCTGTGATGAAATTTTCATTGAAGAAGATGATCAGTCAATGAAAAACAGGATACAATGTCGTATTTGTACTCAGTGGTGTCATAAAGAGTGTTCAGCATTCGAAAATGGTAATGATTTTGTTTGTAATAACTGCAATGATTATTACTGTAGAAGAAAAATGTGTTTTTTAATATGCTCCTAAATTTTAGTTGTTGACTTTTTTTTTGAAAAATTTCTTTGCTTGTTATAATAATTACTGCAATAATTAGCATTGAAGAAAAATGCTTTTTAATATGAGCCTTTAATTTTCGATGCTTATTTTATTTTTAAGTTCAGTTTCTTTGTTTGTAATAACAACAATAATTAGCACTGCAGCAAAAAAATGCTTTTAAATATGTTCCGTTTATTTTCGACGTTTATTTTATTTTTAAGTTTAATTTCTTTGTTTGCAATAACTACAATAATTAACATTGTAGCAAAAAAATGTTTTTTGGATATGTTCCTTTAATTTTCGATGGTCATTTAATTTTTAATATTTAGTTTCATGACAGATAATGTTGCTGTTCGCTTTGCCCAAGTAACGAATCCACTTTACCCGGGGTGTTGGGCAAAGTGGATATTTATGCCATTTTTGAAAACTGGCCTTGTATCTAATAGTGTAATTAATATTAAGGACAACTATTATTGAATTACGCAAGTTCATTAAATGAAGACTGATTATAAACATTTGTTTCAATTTCTAAAGTTATAATTAAACGACAATAATCAAGAAAAGCTGAATGTATTCACGTTGCCCGCGTTTCCTCTACATTATTGTTAAAAATGTTTAGACAACTGAACAGTTTTTTTAGTCTTGTTTTTGTCTGAAAACTAAAATCATAACTAAATTAATTTCATGTGAAAAAAGGCAAAATTAAACTGACAAGTTGAAATGCTCAATTTTTTACCACTTTTCACTTTTTTCAATTCAGGGTTCCCGTACGCATATAAACAACCTTAACTCAGCTAGGAACATTGTAATAGTTTAGGGCTTCCTGATAGGCTAGTCGAAGCAAATGCATAGGTCATGTTTTTTCCCCTATTTAACGTATGTGAACTAATTTTGTTCTTCAGGAGTTCTGAAATAACGTTTAAATGTTCTTATCTAACCCCCCTTTCAAATAATATTTAGAAGATCTTGCTTCAAACTGAAACAACAATTAGAGCATGAAAAAAAAAGTTATGAAAGAGATGGATGACTTTTTTATGCGGTAACCAATCAGCAGTCTTCACATTTCTTTCATATGATCTCTAGCAGTAAAGGTAGTTATAGTAAGTTAAGTAAAGGATGTTTATATGCTCCGTACCTACCACTATTTGCGGTATAACCAGCTAGATGGGACCCTGAAGACAGCTCTGATTTTTTTATCCATACCAGAAAACGAGCAATTCCTGGTCCAGCATCCCTAAAGGTATCGTTTCACTTGAACTTTGCGACCACGAACATATTTAACGTCTGCACCGCTGTGTGCTGCTGCTTCCTCACTCGCGACTCCCCAGGCTTCGCAGCTCTGTTTTATCTCAGCAGCAGACCGAGATGAATGTTCACATTAGTGATCTCGTCAAGTTCAAGATTTGGTTACAACTCAAGCAGTTATTGTGCAACACTGAGAAAACTGAGATATATAGAACCGACGTCGAGGACGATTGACAGCCGAGTGTAACGTTGTTTCCCGACAACGCTTGACCTTACGTCACCCGCCAAACCCAAGAGCTTTTGACACACTTTGGGTGCACTGTCATGCGACAACACCCCCTCCCCCCTTACAGTCCGAATCTCGTGCTTGGTGATTATCACTTGTTCTCCAAGTTGAGCGAACACTTCTGTGTACAACACTTTCGGAGTGACGATGAAGTCAAAACGTAGTTTCCTCTTCAGAATGGCGGAGGAGTTTCCGACATTTAAATACAGAAATTGAAGCACCGTCTGCAAAAATGAGCAAAAAAAAAGTGATTATGTATAATATCTGAACAAAGTTTCTTTTTCACAGCGACGTAAATTTCTAAGAGAATTTGCAATTGTATTGTCAACTCATCAAATTTATGGGAACTTTATTTCTAGATCAACCCTCATAGATACCTATCAAGGAAACGAAGGCAACAACATTTCTCGTAGATTTAATTTGAATAAACACTGCTCAAGCTTATTAGATACGGTTTTTTATGTGCCATATGATTTGCTCATGCTCCACCCAGCTAGCCCACTTAGCGTTCAAACGTTTAAAAGTGGTTGTCACGACGTCTACAACCATTTTACAACGCTTATGAAAATAAGTGCATTACCGGCAAGGTTTAATTGGCTATTAATCAAAAGATTTCTTTTTTCAAAAACCTAATTTCTATTAAATAGTAAGGTACTTAAAATACATATACTTACATATGCTAGCAGCACATTCTTCTCACATATTCTTTCTTCGGCATAAAAATAAAAGGGAGTTACAGAAAATTGTTGAATGTACCAACAATATGACATACATTAGCTCTGGAAGATATAATTCCCATAAAAGCCTGGAAAGCTTTGACGTCCATTAACCGAAGTCAACCCTCTTTCTCTCTTCGTGGAACATTTACAGCCAGATCATGCATTTGGCCAGGAGCATGAAAAAGACATAGAAGTCCTAACAACTTTTGCCACCGATGCTGGTCAAAAAATTAGGGCTACAAATAAAGCTGGAATGCCTCTTCCCAGGTGTTGTCTTCGGCAGTAAAGAGAGTGCGGAAAGAGGATTACAGCTAGATCGATATGACCAAAAATCGATCCAATAAGTTTTGGGCCCAAAAGAAAATCCGCCTGATGAATTGGATGGCTCTTCATATCGAAGATATCCCTCCCTCTGATATTTTCTTCTCTTTCCAGAAGACGTTGGGCTTTTACTCTGCCCGAGTTTTCTTTTCTTGTTATTTAATCTTTTTATTCGTGTATCTTATAGGTATTATGTTATGATATTTGATCTATAGTGTATAGTATTGCGCTTTGTTGTTCGAGTAGTTTGGGGATATAAATAAGAAGGGAACTGAAGGGCACATATTGATGGCTAAAAGGGAATTTGTAGGCTTAACTTCCACTACTTCAAACCTCTTTAGTTATTACTTATTAAATAAATCATGATTCTAGTTTTCTTCAACACGGGTGTACTCGACACTGGGTAAAATATATGAAATTTCTTTATATTCAGCTTTTTTAAGAAGAAATAGTTTTCTCCTACATTTCTCCTTTTTTAAAAATTATTTCATAGGTCAATATTTATGTATTTTTTAATTTTTAATATACTCTTACATAACATATTGAATAAAGATGATGTATATGACCTTTTTAACTTCACCTTTTTCTTTCTTGGAAAATTTATGAAATGCAATCACACTATATCCTCTTTAATCTGGAATCAGAAGAAAAACTTGTTAGGAAATCTTTCCCTTAGCTATCGAAGAAGAAAATAAAGTGTAAAATCATAGCAAATTTGAAAAATCTGCATGCAGAATTCCCATTACAGTTTAAACTCCACTTTTTAAACGTATTCCTTATTAACAATTGGCAAATTGTGCAGATTCTGCAAAGGTAAAAGGTCATCTAGAGGTTTTTTTTTTTTTTACTTCAGTTCCGATCAAAAATCCTGTAGTTCTTGTTCTGTTTGATTTAGTAGCCATAACATCAATCTATATAACCCAAGATTTTTGACAGTCAGGCTTAGAGACTGTATCGGAATCGAATACCTCGATCTTGCAACCCTCAACCCTCTTCTCTGCTCCTTACAAATGGTAAAATCCTGCGAGTATTATGAGAGCGGAAAACATTAACGTCACTCGCCAAGATTCGATGGTCATAACTGTTATTTCTTTTTGCAGAATGGTCGGGGACATACAAAGTAATAAGGGGAGGGGGGACTTTTTTCTTACTTTTTACCTTTTTATTGACGGTTTTTTTTATTTATTTATTATTATTATTGTTTTTTAGCTATTATTCTTCAGATGAGATTTTCGACCTCAAAACTCTTGAAAAAAGAAAAATCACTAGTAAGTAAAGCGAAAAGTTTTGCTTATGTTTGTAATTACAACGATTGCTTGAAATGGTTGTAGTTCCAAGATAAGTTGAGTTTTGCTTAACCCACTCATTAAAGACTGCGCTTACTAAAATAATTCTGCAATTCTACTTACCTATTATTATAATTTTACGTTTCATCTTCATCTTACGGAAGATGAGAAAAGTGAAGGATTGACAAAAATAGAACTGTTAATTAAAAAAAAAACCGCATCATTAGAGAAATGATATTAAGCATTTTGTACGTGTTTCATAACATTAAAAAGAGGGATTTTAGTCTATATTAGTTTTCGATGAACGAGACACATAAAATAGCTCTTCTTAAGAATCATGTTAATTTATTCATGTTAATTTATTTAATTTTCATGTTAATATATTATTTTAAGACAAGATTTCGAAAGACTTTTACAGATTACAGAGGAAAAGATTTCTGTGGCGTAACATTTTCACCTAATAAAGTTTGCCTCTTCCTCATCTTTTTTTAATTTTAAGATCCTTTTTAGAACTATGTAATTATGAAAATCCAAAGAAATGAAACATTGTGTTTTACACGTGCAAAAAATACTAAAAGAAAAATTAAGAACAATGATCAAACTTTTTTAAAGCGATATTTAATTCTGTAGGGTACCAAAAACAACTTTTGCATGCATGAGAAATCCCATCGTTTACTAATTTGCAGGCATTTTTTTCTAATTATACAACAGTTGTCTCTAAACATGAGAATATAAATTGAAATCAAATCTGCCCGGCATCTAATTTGTCTGACAAATCAGTATGCATGATTTGAAAATAAGTATTTATTATACTTCCATAAAGACGTGCGAACTTTAAAAAATAATAAAACTTTGCAGCTGTTGTGCACGGAGAGATAAAAATCGATTCCCAAACACTGATTACCAGTTTTGGGGGAAGGGAGAGAGCATTTCAAATCTAATTAATCTCTCTCAGATTCAGAGCTGATTTGGCAGTGATCTGAAAGCTCACGCAATAGTAAAACTGCGCGACAGTCATCTGTTAATAACACAAGCAAACCACTTAAAGTTTAACCTGAAAGTGGTTTAACTTTTTTGCAAGGGAGTTGAAAAATATTTTCATCGTATTAAGTGTTTTTGAATAGTCTGCAGATGTTTTTTTTTTTTAATTTGAAAATATTTCATCCGAAGAGTAATTGGGAAGGCTAAAAAGTAATTTTCCTTGTAAGTTGGATTCTTTCGCAATGTTTTGTTTTCGTCTCCCAGTACTTAATTAAAGCGTTTGTAGCCATTTTGTTTTGGAAATTTTATTAAAATGAAACACTATTTAAAATATAATGAAGAAGAGTCAAACGAGTAATAGTAGAATGTGGGGCAAAGTAAAATAGTTCAGATAACTTACATTTTTCAAAATGAACAAATTGGAAATTTGATCTGAAAATTTCGGTATATAAAGAAAGAACAATGTATTTTATGATGAAACTTTCGTTGAAATAATGTTTTTTATTTTTGGCAGTAAATTAGTACGTTCAAAAAAGGGGGAGTTTTTTCACTTCTTTTTTTTTTTTTTTTCATGGACGAAAAATGAAAAATAAAATATTTTCCATTGGATTATCAAATATATGTTTGATCAAATAAATGAGTAAATAAAAGAATGAATGAATAAATAAAAGAAAATGAAACAATAAACTAATAAATGAATTAATAAATGCGTTGATAAATGCTAAAAATAAATCCGTTAATGAAATATTGAATAAGGTCAGTTGGGGTAAGTGCGGTCTTGGGGCAAGTGCGGCTTAGGTTAATAATCAGAAACCGGGAATATCTGCAAGGCTGCTGTCATCTGGGTAGCTTGGTAAACGTTATTACTTTGCAATGCGTGCGTTAGATCGCGCTACTTGAATGGTAACTCTACTCCTTCCCTAGTTTCCTAACTTTTCTCATTCCCACTACAGTGCCATGTTGTTATGGTTCGAGAAATTATCGTTTCTTCTGTTGTTGTTTTCATTTTTTCGTGCTTCCAAAACGTAAGTACAACTATTTCATGTCTGCTTTTCGTATTTTTGAAGCTGAGATTTATCATTTTTTACATTCAAATCAATTAATTTTAGGGCTGCACTTTCCCCAAAAAATTATACGATTGGGAAAGTGCGGCTCAAAAATAAGGGGCAAGTGCAGCCTCGCATTTTTTGTGGCTGCACTTTCCTATTAATCTGGCAATGTTATTTTATGACAGATATAATTTGTTCGCAACGATTTAATGAAGCAATGTAATTCATTTGTAATTCTTCCGAAATTACGAGGAGGAAGAAAGTGACGATAATGAGAATATGAGTTTAAGGGAAGATTTACATGATGAAATGACAGTCGAAGAAATGATTGCCACAGAGCAAAAACAGCAAGAAAATATCTTTCAGTGGGGAAGGCATCCAACGGAGAGAAAGGTAGGCGACTGGGTTCTTGTGAGATTTTCTACAAAAAAGATGACTAAACATTTTGTAGGACAAATTACTAATATAAATGATGATAATTTCCCTGAAATTAAATTTTTAAAGTTAAAAGCGGCTGGAAATTATAGCACTGTGTTTAGTTATCCTTCAAGAGACGCCGTTAGCGAGATCCAAAACGACGACATTGCATCAATCCTTCCAAATCCCTCTTCAGATCGTAGAGAAAATTTGATATTCCAAGTACCGTTTTCAGAATATAATATAAATTAAATTGTTAATTACTATACTTATTTATTGTTAATTACTATACTAAGTGTACTTATACAAAAAAATATGTTCAAGTTCGCCAAAGACATGTTACCTTTTGTCAGTTGTATTGATACCTTTTGTATTATTAAGTTAATATTTTATAAGTTCGTTGATATTCAAGTTTTAAAGATTATTCCTTGGTATGCAAGTTTTTTTTAAGCTTATTAGCATAATAAAAGTTATCTTTCATGTTCTTTATTTAATTTAAAATAAAAACTTCATAATTTTGCTTAATAATCCATTGTTCCTTGAACGTTCTTCATTTTACATTGACAGGTTTCGTTAGGAAAAATGTAATAACTTCCCAATGAATAAGTGAAAATTAAAATAAAAAAATCGTTTTTAATCAAGAAAAAATACTCTATTGATTGCACTTGCCCCTTATTTTCTCAAACGGTTTTTAAAAAGAATTCAGATAGGTGATGCTCTTGCCCCACTTTTATTGAGAAAGTGCGGCCCTAGAGCACAATAGTTTGAAATGTTTTTTTCAACGTTTTTACCTGCAATGATTTTAACAGGCTCATGTCTCGGGAAACACACTAAAACAGGAAACATATGAAATAAAAATTAAAAAATTTGTATCAAGTCTTGTAATGTCTAGGCCTTAATAAAGTCGAACTGTTTAATTTAAGGGCTGCACTTCCCCCAACTCGCCTTAAATAAGAAAATAAGTGAATGAATAAATAGTGTACGGAAATTATTAAATGATAGAATCAAAATGAAATAATTAACAGATGAAGACGTAAGTGATTTGGTAAGAGATTAAATAAGTAAATGAAATGAAAATTTTTAACTTTGCTCCATCCACTCTGCCCCGCATATACTATAGACTAAATGTACAAAGCATTTAAATAGACAAATAAGCTTAATATTAAAAAATAAAGACTGCACTGAATATTAGTTGGTCTTGATTAATATTTAAAATTTTAATGACAAGAATTTTATCATTTAATAATGGCAAAAACCATTTTTACTTACAGCAAAATATTACAATATGAGTACCAATTTTTAAAAACTGCTTGCATTATCAAATTCTTTAATTTTCGGGGATATTTTTTTACTTGGCTGGAATAGACTACAGGTGTAAGTACGTAGTTAAAATATTTCCAGGTAGGTGGCGCTAAAAACAGAGTAAATATGCCACCATTTCACTTTGCCCTACATTTCCCTACTTATTATCCAAGTCCTTAAAGCATCCGTAGAGAAAATTAACAATGATTATTTAAAATGCGTTTTTTATAAGAATTAAATTCTAAGCGGAACGAAATGGGCAAAAAATAATGCAAATTAACATTAACTCTTTTGGAATAGATGAAGTTGCAAAAAAGTAGGAAAGGTTTATAGCAAAAGTACTTTTTTTTGTATTTATTTTATTTTTTATTTTTTATTTTTTTTAATGATTGAAAAGCATGCTTATTTGTTTGGCTGCAAGTATCTTGAATTATATTTTAAGTTATTCCATTGCTTTGTCCAATATGATAAAGATCAATACTAGGGAAAATCTTTTGTCGCCAGTAATCGGTAGTAGCAAATTCATTAATAGCCACTTTTACGAGACAGAATTTGAGCTATGAGGTTTTTTACACAAAAGGATAAGGATATATTTTTTATTTTTGTCGAAAATAATAACCCTCAACACAGTAAACCATTTATGTATAAGTCGAAACTCTTTTAACCGAAGTCGGCAACTGAAATGTTCTTTAATTTATTATTATTATTATTATTATTATTATTATTATTATTATTATTATTATTATTATTATTATTATTAATATTATTATTATTATTATTATTATTATTATTATTATTATTATCTTTGTTATTATTATTATCGTTATTAAACTACCACTTCAAGGTCCTCAGAATGAGTTTTTCTACTGTAGACGTTTAATTATCCATTTATATCTGTCACTTGTTTTTCTTCTTGTTCTTCTAATCCACTAGTAAATATTTGGAACATTAAATGTATCTACTTTTTTAAAGGTTATTAAATTCGAAAAAAAATCTGATGTGAAAGTAAAGTATTGTTTAATTAAGTATTTATTTGTGAGCTAAGAATTGATGTTTAAAGTTCAAGAAAAAAAAATGTTTGTATTATTAACAACGCAATTAAGATTAAAGTTTACTTTTCAATAGAGTCTTATTAAATATACTCCACATGGCATTTCTGACTTGCGTGACATTTACTGAACAAATTAAGCTGCGTACATAGATTTCGGTGTGCCCACCTCCCTGCAAGATTTTTTATTGCGCACCCCTCTCTCCTCGTCCCGCAAGGTTTTTTTTAAGTAACTTGGTGTTATTTTTACAGAGCGTGCGCTCTCATATCTCCTGCTCCCCACCCCTCGCGCCGCGGGAGTAGCGGATGTGCTATGTACGCCACTGAATAGCGTATGTATAACGTAATGTATATCAGTTGGAAATAGAGAGAAACATATACTAGTAGTAGTTATTTTGTTCATGTGAATATGGTTTAAAAAAAAGAAAAACCAAATTTGAGAAAACTTTTAAAAATAATTACTAATGCTTAATGCTACTAAAGCAATGCCATTTTCTCTGAAAACATAAAAGCTGTGAAAGAGCAAACTTAAACCAAATTTAAATAAAATTGTACAAACTGTAGCATAAAATATTTGTTGGTGATTTGCCAAACTGAATTTGAATCATTTGTTTCACTTTTACCATGCATCATCTGCATTATATCGTGATTCAGACTGCGCATCATATCACCATCACAATCTTCGAGATACACATCACAAAGAGCAAAGCATTCCCAGCATTACTCAAGAGATGGCATGTCCGGGTTTACACCACTTTCACACGCAAATCCTCAACATCAGCCATTCCACGAGGATCGCATTCTCATCTTTCGTTATGACCCAAACGGGTGCCAGCCGGTAACGTGTACGAGCCGATTTTTCAAATTAAGCGTCATAACAATAACGACGAACGAAACAACAGACTGGCGTGGAAAAAAAAAGGAAAAATATTTTCCCCCATCGTGAGATAACACGAATGAGCTGCAGCCATTATCATTTGCAGGCATCACGCAATGAATTTCCTAAGCATTAAATTGAGTTCAAACAAATGCGTTCCATGTCTATTAATCACCAATATTAATGGCTTCTAGCATGGAAGTCTGAATATCCAAGCATCGCTATGTGTTGGCCACAGTAGAGCACAAGGGCCTTGGGCGTTTGACGTCCCGTGGTGCTTTTTTTTTTTCAGTTATTTCACAGAAATACGCTGAATTGAGGGTGGCACATGAAAAAAATATTCTTGCATCATGTGACTTTTCTCCCCACGTAGTGAACGATTTATTATTTAAATGCTATTTGGCAAGTTATTAGGCGAATGGGCTCTTTTGTGCGTCTGTATGTGTGTCAAACACAGGGACACACAATGGATATTTCCGAGGAATTGCACAGTATTTCTTTCTTATTTCCGCAGGATTTTTATCGAAATTCGTATGTGTAGAATTTATGGGCAGCAAAGATTTGTTTTGGATGAGATTTATGCGCTTAATCCTACAAGCATTGCACGCTATGGCATTCATAAATCAATTTTTGACTGTTTTTTTTTTTCTGTTTTTTTTTTTTTTTTTTCAAATATTATGTCATTTTGATAAAACATTTCTTCTGCTATTTAAATACCTACTATAACGTTATACAGTTTTGATAATAATAATGATATAAAACACATGAATTCGTTTCTGAAAAAAAAAAAAAAGTTTTCGCAATCAAAAATTAGGCTTTTGTAAACATTCAAATAAAAAAAAAATGTTTCAAATAAATGTTAAAAAAAAAAAAAAAAACAGCAACAAAAAAAAAAAAGAAAGAAAAAAAAAAGCCCTTGATAGGAAGCTTTGCAAAATCTTTTCAAAACGCATCAAGTGTTACCCGTGCATCAATTTTGGTGAACGTTTTGTGTTATTTTTATGGTAGAAAGATATTTCAGTGGAAAGTCTACCTTTTTGCTTCATTAGTGTCGCAGTCAAAATATATTTTCTTCCGTCGAATTCAATAGGTTAATTTTTCAAAAATATTAAAGTTCAGAACTTGAACTTTTTTATGAAAAAAAAGGACAAATCATCCCATGAGCTTTGACATAAAAATCAAGTTTATGTGATTTTTTCGATTAGATATTCATGGAAAAGCGTCATGTGTCTGTCTGGGCCAATCAAAATAAGATTAGTTTACCGTTTTGTGACTACTGAGTTAAAACAACAAGCAACCTTCTTAATTGCTCAATAATAACAACACCTCAACACTAACTTAACTGCATGCCGGGAAATTCGAATTTTCCGGTATGTCGGATAATTCGAGGTTTATTTTGCGAAAATACAATGGTAAATTTCCATATTCAGTTCCATTCAAACAGCAAACCACTGTAAGGAAAAAAAAATCTCGAAAGTAACCTTCTTTCAAAAAAAAAAAAAAGTGTATTGCATATAATGTGTGCTTGTTATTTATGGTAGGTCATTATTAATGGATTTTATCATATGCCAATGAAGTAATCATTTCAGCAGCAATCATCGTTACTGCGATTTGTTCATAATTTTTTTAAATAAATTATTTTAGGTTCCTTTTAAAGAGGTAAGTATTAATTTTTTTTTTATTGAAAAGCTATGGTAAATTCTTTAGCACTGGTTTAGTAGTGGTTATTTACTCCTTAAATGTTTGCTTACGAAGTTTTTATTTATGTTTCATAAAATTATTCGTTATTAAACAATATTTTTCTTGTTAAAATAACAAATGACATTGTTAGTAAATATCTTTACAAAATTAAACTGTTTATTTATACTAATGAGGTATGAAAAAACTTATATTTATTTTTAAGCTGAACATATAGTTTTTTGAGCAATCACGATTGCTTATTGCTCTCATTTGGTTGCTTTGATTTCCTATCATTTTATTTTACCATCAGCACCCTCTGCCAGCACCACCGTCGCGTCGACTGGCCTCACGATGCTGCTCCTCTTGCAAAACCCGTCTCCAGGTTGCGTCCATATCCTACACACACACGCATACACACACATACACACACTCATGCCTGCGCACAGACACAAACACACTCCTACACACACACACACATACACACACTCATGCCTCCACACAGACACAAACACATATGCCTACTTACACACACACACACACACACGCGCGCGTGCGCGCGCGTACACACACAGCACTGCATACACAACACGCACACACATGCATACATACACACCCGCGCGCACCCACACACATGCGCCTACACAAACACACACGCTCATTCATACACACACACACGTTCGTGATTGCGAAAAACCTAATTTGAATTCAAGATGCCAAAAATTCAAATTAATATATATATATATATATATATATATATATATATATTTTTTTTTTTTTTTTTTTTTTTAGTTTTAATTTTTTTCCTAACCTCGATTTTTCTGGCATGCCGGAAAGCAGCAGGCAAGTGTTTTTTGAAAATCTGGTGACCCCCGAATTTTCCGGCATGCTGGATAATGCGGGGTAATACGGTATATATTTGAAGCTTTTAAATAAATGCATGTTTTTAGTGTCGTGGCGGTCAAAAGAACAACTTATAATCTTGCAGAATGTTTTTTTTTTCTTTTTCTCTTACAGTGAAGTTGTCAAATAGTCACTTTTTATTTGTCTAACAGTGACGAAACTTCTTGGTTTACATAACTGAAAATACTCGGACCCTTCTAAAAATAATTATGTGTATTTTCAACATGCAACAAATGCAAATGTAGCAAACCGTTTTACAAGAGAAAATAAATCGACGATTATTTATATCACAAATGTTGTCTTCATTTGTCTAAGAGTGAATTCTCACCATGCAAATCATCTTTTTGGGGGATTTTTTTATTTTAGTACGTTTCAACATCTTTTTGTATACACAATAAAAAAGGAAAAGAAAATTCTAGGACTACAAATAAATCTTGGCAAAAACACGCCAAATCTTTCTGAGCGTCATTCGTACTATTGAGCTAATGATTGGCTGGAGATCCCAGTTGGAATTAATCTCTGATGACGTATGTACCTAAGAGCATCTTGGACTTCGACCAAACATCTGGATATTCATTCTTGCATTTTATCTATTTTAAGTCCCAGATATGACACTTATATGAAGTTTTTCCGTTGGGAATGTCCCAAGTCTTCTAAATAATGAACTTTTTTATTATTAATATCGTCGAAAGAAATATTTCTAATGTTAGACAACGTTTACATCGGTTTTCGTAGGAAATACTACGAGTTTTTTATTTAAAAAAAAAAAAACAGAAAAGAAAGTTCTGTGCCTATTTAAATCATTTTTCTGTTTTAAACAGATAAAGTTTATATTGGACATACGTTGGATGGAAAAGGAAGCACGATATCTCTATGAATCGCATTACTATAATGAAATAGAGAGTATGTAATAGTTACTAAAACGATTTTAAATGTGCTTAATGTTTTTTACGACATGAGATTAGGTATCCATGTTAACAAATTATGAGCCAATACCACCCAGCATATCAAAAAGCACGTGAGTAATTTCTCGTAGTACATATACATAACAATACAAAAAAAAAAAAAAAAACATTATTTTGCAAATATTACAACACCTAAAATAAAATACAAAATCTTACGATAACTTATTTTTTACTGATTGGTTTATTTACTATGGTAAAACTTATGAAGTGAAGGAGCCTTATAGTCCCTACATCTTGTTTTAACTACGTAAACAGCCTGAACTTCCCTTAAAATGTTAAAATTTTCATTAAATTGAAAAGTATAAGAGCTCAACACTCGTGAGTTTCTTTGCAAATTAAGCACTATGCAATGAATAAAAAAGCTGAAAAAAAACTAAAAACTGTACAAAATGATAACTTTAAAAATTACGGAATAATCAACTGGAGAGTATAAAGCATCGAATTGAAAAGTGTAAGAGCTCAATTCTAATGAGATGCATTGCAAATTAAGCCCTATGTATAATCTTACAAGCAAATAAAAAAGCTGAAGAGAATGCTGAAATTTCTGTAAAATTAAACTTTTAAAAACTCGAAGTAGTCAACCGGATAGCATAGAAAGTTGAATTGGAAAGTGTAAGATATCAACTCTAATGAACTCCCTCGCAAAATACATCTTATGTAGGGGAGACCGGGGCAAGATGACTCTGTTAACAATTTTTGTTCTTTATTAATTTATTTTCAAGAATAGTAAAATTAATTTCACATGAGCTGTTAGAGTAGTCCTTTGTGGCATTAAATATATTACCATGTAATTTTTCAAATAAAGATAAAGATGGATATTTTTATTCTTTCATGACCTTAACAAGTCGTCATCCTGCCCTAGTACTGGGACAAGATGACTTTGACCTTGGGGCAAGATGACAACGTTGAAAAAGGTTGAACACATTTTATATTTTGAATATGTTACCTAGTTTTAAAAATGATAACTGTGTTTTTACATCTTACAAAGCATCAAATTAAGCCTAATGCATTGGAGCGTAATGTTGAAGTGTTAAGTTGTGCAGCTAACAATAGACACAAATAAAAATGCCATTTTCATAATTGAAACATGCCTCATGCCACCACTCTTGACTTTTACCTATTGGGTGTATTGACTTTTATTATTATTATTGAACCTAAAGGAACTTAGTTTGAGTTTTTTTACTCCCTTTTTAGCCTTACGAGCTTATTTTCCCTGTTTTTTTTTTTTTGTTTTGTTTTTTTTTTTTTAAATAATTTTTTTTCCCTTCCGCTTTGCTCGTTGTTCTGACATTTTTTGATGGGTGTGTTTGTAAGAATGTTTGAGCTCAGTTTTCTGCTTTCCATTTTTGTTTTCTCAAATTGTGTTGATTTAGGCAATGCATTGAAATCAAAACCCCTTCTTTGGTGCATCGGAATCAGTATTTGCAATAACTTCGGCTTCGTCTGAAGGGTTTATATTTTGGTTTTCTACTCCCAAGGTCTGAGGATTAGCACTATTATTCTCAGCTTAATCACCGACAACATCATAGTCCTCTAAAAGCAAGAGACTTATGAGTCTCGATCACTCATTCTTTAAACCCTTTATCGGCATTTCCAACTCTAGCTGCTTTGAAGTAAACGATGTTCAAAAGCTCACCAATATTTTTGTCTGTGATAATTTGTCCTAAATGAATGACCATAAAGTTGTTACATGCTTGGTTATAGTAGTTTTTAATGGGCAGAAAAATGACGCATCAGGAGATAGAGCCGATGCGATGCGTGGGATGGCGACGCAATCATGATAATGTTTTTTCACTGCAATATAAGATAGCCTGCAAAGTTATGTGAGATTTATGACTGTTAATAATCAACAGAGCAGGAGATTATTTGCTTTGCTTAATTCAGTTAACTAGTCATTTGGTCAACTAGTTTATAAATAGCCTCCGGTCATCGGCTTTCGAATAACACCTTCCTCGATGCAATGCGTCCTTTAACCCCAGAAGAGATAGAAGCGCAAGGTCGCGTGAACAAATACACAGACAAATAAGCGTTTACAAGATTTAATAAAATGGACAACATAGTCAGTTTAATAAATTTGGAAACACGGACATTTGGATGACGAGCTCGTCATCTTGCCCCGTGTTTCGGCCCGTCATCTTGCCCCGGACTGCCTGTTTGAACGGATTCTTCTCTATTGCCATAAGAGAAGGCGATTAATTGACATTTATTCATGGTAATCGGTAGTATTTAAACTAAGTTACTCATAAATACAGAGCTTATTTACAATTGCATAAAAGTTAGACCGTGGCAACGGTAAACAATCAGAGCTTCAGAACTAACACAAATATGGTGATTTCAGCGTCTCTATACTATAGCTGAACGAACAGCGGATAGGAGAGCCAGTAGTATGAAGTAGATGCTGTTAACTAGTGGAAAACGGAAAAAATAAGAAATTCGTCATCTTGCCCGGCTTGTCATCTTGCCCCGGTCTCCCCTATAATATTATAAATAAATAAAAATGCTGAAGAGAAATGCTGAAACTTATGTAAAATTCTAACTTTTAAAAATACCGAGTAGTCAACTTGATACCATAGAAAGTTGAATTGAAAAGTGTGATAGCTCAGCTCTCAAGACTTTCTTTACAAATAAAGCATTGTATATAATATTTACAATGAATAAAAATGCTGATAAGAAATAATGACATTTATGTAAAACTATAACTTTTAAAGTCATGAAGTAATTAACTAGAGAGCATAGAAAGTCAAAAAGAAAAAAAAGAACATTAAAAAAAAAAAAAAATACCAACCTAGCTTGAAATGAAAAAATGTTAATTTATTAGAAACAAATCCATTGCTTTTTCATGCTTTTTAGTGAAGTACATCAATTTTTGCAGATAAGACACATATGTAATAACAAAACGCACAGTCAAGAAATTGAAACAAAAATAATCAACATAATTTTCCAGATTTCATATTGTCTAAGTTTTAAACGCACAATACACCACAGTTTGTGCAAATACTAAAAATCGCCTTTTGGATGAAAAGCTGAATTATTTTATTAATTAAAGAAACATTAACTTCCAACGTCATTTTTTTCTCAAGAACGAGATGTGTTTGCTTAGCTTATATGATAAAATCTCAGGATTAACATTAATTTAATATACATTCTAATCAACTACGAAAATAATGCTTAAGAAGGCCTCAGCGTTTATTTACATTAAAAATAATTATGGAAATCAATTCTTATGTTTTTATGGCTAGATTTAATTTTAGATAAACAAACTGAAATTACATATTTAATTAATTTTACCGAATCATCAGTGCTTTCCATTGCTTAAATATGAACTTGTCTTTAAAAAGGCATTTCTTAAGTAAATCAAAATAAATATTACGATGATTGTAATGAGAGTTGTGTGGTAAATTAGATTATTATGCAAAGAACTACTCATGGAAAATTAATATTAGATATAAGAAATTGGAAATGAATTCCTTCTCATACTTTTTTTTATGTATGATTTAATATTTCTGCTTAATTTAATTATTTTTGTGGAGGATGTTTTAATTTATTTACTCTGTAGCATCCATCCTAGAATTAGTGAGCTCCAATATTTTATGGGAAAGCAAGCATAAGATTTTTTTGTTTAGCTTTGTTATTTAATATTTTCAATTGATTCATTTATAACGTAGCACAATGTCTAGTAGAATACCCAAAAAAAGTATTATTTTTACTTCACAGCATTCACTACCTACATTTATAGCACATTAATTTTGTGTCACAAAGAATAAGTTATCTGTTAAAATTAATATTTATTATTTTAGTTGCCCTTATTTTTGTGCTTGTAAAGATGAAGGCCAAAAGATTTTTCAACTTTTTTAAGTTTTTGAAGCAACAGGGGAAAGTGCTCAGGGGAGTTACAGTACTGGCAAAGCCATTTCTGTAATAATCTTGTTTTGGACTTCTTTTTTTACAGAAAATATGTGTGTTTATCGTTCTTTTTTAACTCAGAATTTTTATCCGGACCATTTTTAAGTCTTTAGCAATGTAATATTTCAGTTTGAATCTTTTTTAAATGTTCGTCATGATATGTGAAAACAAACGAGTGGGGGAAACTATGGAGGTTTGACCCATAGGGAGACTTGACCCATGATGAGTTTTTCCATGAAAAGGAAGCTTAGTGAAAATTTTATTCATATTATTGATTGACCAGGCACAAAACAGTATTTTGCAGGGACAAGCCATTTCAGAATTGTTAATGGTTTTCAAGAAATTCAGTGTTAAATGATACTGCACCTTGAAAGTAAATTTTGAAGATTTTGGAATTTTTTAGATTTTAACCTCTAGTTTTGAGGGAAATGAATTCTAAAAGTATGCATGCTTTAGTCACTTTTCTAGCTATCTATTGGTATACAGAACATTTATATAACCTTAATCCAAGTTGCTAAAAATGTAAGGTAAACAAAAGAACGCTAACTAGGGAACATTGACCCCAGCTAAGTAAGGAGACTTGACCCAAAGAATATTTTGATATTTTTGTTTGATTTGTTGTTTTTTCAATGAATTTTTATTTTTGAATAAATAAAATATTGTCATTTACGGCTAATGACTTGATTTTAATCATACAATGACTCTAATATTATGAATATGAAGGTCTGATGTTTTTTAAAATGAATATCTATAATATATAATGTTTTTGGTCTAAAAATTGTTTTTATTTGACAAATAATTAAAACACTAATATCTTTGTCTTCTTCTCTTTATCTCTAAACCTCCTCTCTCTCTCTCTCTCTCTTATCTTTGTCTCTTCTCTTTAATCCAAGTTGCTAAAAATGTAAGGTAAACAAAAGAACGCTAACGAGGGAACATTGACCCCAGCTAAGTAGGGAGACTTGACTCAAAGAATAGTTTGATATTTTTGTTTAATTTGTTGTTTTTTCAATGAATTTTTATTTTTGAATAAATAAAATACTGTCATTTACGCCTAATGACTTGATATTAATCATACAATGACTCTAATATTATGAATATGAAGGTCTGACGTTTTTTAAAATGAATATCTATAACATATAATGTTTTGGTCTAAAAATTGTTTTTATTTGACAAATAATTAAAACACTAATATCTTTGAGCCCAATGAGTTGTTAAAATAACTGAAATTTTGCTTAGATCAGATCTGATAAAGGTTTTTATTCAACTTCGGGTCTCCTGCGGATATAATTAACACACACACACACACACACATATATATATATATATATATATATATATATATATATATATATATATATATATATATATATATATATATATATATATATATATATATATATATATATATATATATGTGTGTGTGTGTGTGTGTGTGTGTGTGTGTGTAACACTTCACCTAAAGAGTGAACATTTTGTATACTCCACTTCAAGTATCACTTATTCAAATCAAAAACATCATCAAACCTGCGTTTTTGATTTATATATATGTGATTCTTACGTTCATGAGAGGGTTCATGTCTCCCTAAGTGTTGGGACAAGTCTCCCTAGCTCTAAGGACACTTACCCATTTACGGACTTGAAGAATATAACTTTTTGTATCATTTCTACTTAGAATTATGCTATTATTTTTAGCCATAATAATGTGAAAAATGGCAAACTATTTAAAAATACTTTTTATTTAGTTCTAACTATTGTACAAAAAAAAATGGGAAATGCAAAATTAAGAATTGGGTCACATCTCCCTAGTTTCCCCTAAAAAGAACAAATACAATTAAGCGTTATAATGGTGAATATTAACAAAATAAAATTTCATCACTCCCCTGTTAAAAATGTATTTCCAAAGGCAGAAGCACTGCCAGAGGAGTGACACCAGACATGTGACAAAATCAGACATAACTTAATCACAGCACTCGTTCTTTTTACCAGAACTTAAACGCAATCCGTGATGCCTGCACACAACAAATATTGTACGAACAAAAATTTAGGTAACGATAAAATATAAAAACATATATACTTACAAGAGAAAATACTGCAGCGACCGGCACAAGCACGCTTTATGGCAGTGCAACAAGAATTGATACAATATTATTTGAATTTTACTCAATGCCGTTAGCTTACTTTTAACTTTCCTCTTTATTCCAGGTATTCGCGTTCAATGACATGCAAATGATTATTTTTAAGTAAATATGTTGTAAATTAGTAAATGGTGTTAAAATGCTTTTTCGGGACTTTTACTATGTGTGGGGATGTTTGTCCACGCGTATGTTTATGGTAAGCAACATTTTGCCAGGTTATCAAGAAAAGAACGTAAAAAGTAGTAATTAGACAGGCCAGTGGAGTATACAACTGAAACTATTTTCAGCTATTAATGCTAAAACGAAGCAGTTTTCATGAGTTTACTTTATGGATCAAATAAAAGACAATATTCATTATTACTTAAGATTACGATAACAAAAACATTATTAGTTTTACATAAAACTTTCTATGGACCGTTGGCATTCAAATAGCGTACGCAATCATGCCACATTTGTTAAGCATTCTAACAATCTGAGAAACGCCCAGGCTTTTTAGCGCAGTACCAGAGGCTCTAAAGTTCAATATCAAATCATTTTTTTTCTTCCTGACACAGGATCATGTCTAGCAGATTTGCACATAACTTGCTGCGCTGTAATCAAAAACCACAAATTCGAATATGCTCCTCCCACAACTCATGACGATGGTTACCACGCCATGCCATTGCTACTTGTTGGATCCAGACTTACGCGAGGGATGCGTTCCAAGACGCCTCGCGCAAGTCGAAATTTCGCGTTGTGGAACAAAGTATGTTTAGAAATGTTTTATAAGCATACCCAATTATTTCAGACATGTGCTAACACCCCTCAACTTGTTTCAAACCATTTCTTAACTATATATTACCGTATCTTTATAAAGAACTGGCTTTTTACTGTATTTTAGCAAACGCGTCACTATTTAACATAAATTATTGTTATGAAGTACAAAATCAATGAGATACACAAATTAAAACAGTACATTACTGCATTATAATAGCACTGATCAATAGATATTGTAAACTTAATTAAAAAATTTTTAAATGATGAAGATGATGGTTAATGCAGTGTGGGAACACCCATATTTCTGGATTGTTTAAGACAATGAAAGAGCAACTTCCATTTTCATGATGTTTGTATTTTGCTCAGACACTACTCTGCGATCTTCAGTATCAAAACTACGTTCTGAACTTTTACTGATTTCCTTTTCTTGAATTTTAATTGTACGTATCGAAGATTAACTCATACCTAATTGTCGTGCTACCTTTGAAGCACTGTATAATAGTTCAAGCATATCGAGAATCTTTACCTTTTCTTGTATTGCCAGAAACTTTCTCTTCTTTCGCCAACTTTAGATGAAAGAGCTTGTTTGGGAGCCATTCTATTTTATCAACGTTCATATGTAGAAAAAAAAAATTCGTTTAGAATCGGAGCGGTTGTTTATATAAACCAAAGCAAAGCATTGTTTAGACTAATACAGTCCATTCACGAAACCAATATTTAGTGTCAACGAAGCCCATTCTAACTCTCCGCTACTCCTTTCCAAAAAAATTCATGTTGCAGGCGGGTAATTTGCGTCAGCAATAAAAAATTCATTATTCATGAAAAACTAGCGTTATTGCCATTTCGCGTAAGTCAAATCGCGTTGCAGTGGGATCCGACTGTACTGGAAATTGTACATTTACTCTTATCTGTTGATCCAACTTTCATCACCGTATCCCCACCATAACTCACACAGCGCTTTCTCCAAATACGGAAGCTTAATACGCCGGACCCTATATAGATGTAGCCCAAATCAAAAAATAAAACATGTGATTCTGCCAGAATGATTGCAGTTATAACAGTGTCACCATGCAGGGATGTAAAAGAATTCCGGAAATACGATGCATTACAGTAAAACCTGTGGACGGAAGCGTTAAATGGACCAAAAATTAAGTGGCAGGTAATACGCAGGTACGTCGAAGTCCAACAAGCGTGGGAGTATAGTTTCAGATTGATGAAGGTGAGCGTATTGTGGGCATCTGTTGGTGAATTGTGAGTCTATCGCGAACACTTTTTTGGTAGAACAGCTGGGCAATAATCGATATTTTATCGACGATACATACAAAAAATCTATTTTTCTGAAATTAGTTAAAAACTAACAAAATTGTCAAGTCATTAATTATAATATTTCGTTAAGTCTAATGAGATTGCGTTCATTGATTAAATTATCAGTATTTTAAAAACAGAAACTTTGATAAACACATTCTCATAAAAAATCTTAACTCAAGTTTTTCTTTTCTCTTTTCAATTTTAGAAACTTTTTTTTTTTCTTTTCTTTCCAAACTCTTTGTTTTATTCTTCTCAAAAAAAGAAAATATTCAAGAGCCCCATCGTTTTACGAAGCTCTTAGCTACTTTTCTTATCAAATCACAATTAGCGTAGGAAAAAATAACTATAGGCAGAAAGCTGTGCTAAAATATCTTTGAAAAGATTGGAACAGCATTTAGAACGCGGTGTTCGAAGAAAGAGGGGGGGGGGAGGGCACACAACCCCTTTTCTACGTAACAAAAGCCGTGATAATGATGAATTGAAAATAGGGCAGCCCTTGCATGGAAATGAAAGCGAAATCTGTTGTTTGATTCTGCGTAAAAGCCCTCCGCTTCATTTGCGTTTGAAGAAAGGGAACGGGCGAATGCATAATTCGAGTTAATTTAAATTCCGATTTCCTTTAGTTGTTTCTTTTTTGGGTGTTGCATAGAAAGATATTGATTCATTGTCGTGCTGCTGCTAGCATAATTTGCATGTTCGTCGAATGTTTTTATCCTTAAACCTTTTTTCGGAAGATCTTGTATTTTTTCATTCAGATTCATGTTATTCCTTTTAAGGCAGGAGCAATTAAAGGGAAAATGCAAGTGTTGTGTTAGAATATTTATGTGAGCTGTAGTTTGTGAATTGCAAATTAATGGTACATTCCAAAGCTCTGACGATGGAAATTTTAATAAGCCTTTGCAGGCCGTATAGAATCCATTGCCATGGGGTATGTTTTAAAAGCATTATTCACTTCACATACTCATTTGTAAAGCTTTTAAAATAACAAATGTGCGACAATGAGAAAGATATGAAATTTAAATTTTAGATGTTATACCTGTATGAGCTTCGATTGAAATTTAGCATGACTGTCTTAAAGTGCAATGTATTTTTGTAACAGCAAAACTATGATGAAAAAATAAATAATACCCTCTCAATTGGCATTATGGTAAGAACTTGAAATGCTTTGATTCTACGGCACTTTTGGAAACTACTTCATTTACCTTCTATTGCGCTGGAAAGGTGTCCCTTACCCTTACTTTTAGTCAACACAAAATTTCCTTCTCCCTGTTTTTCAGTTTCAACCTTACCTTTTGATATATTTAAGAGGGGAGGAAATTTAAATGAAGTGCAAAGTAGGGTAAACAGTTCGAAACGTATAAAATTACATAAAATTGATTTAATATCATTGCAAATGTGGTGATGTTACGGCCTTTGAAATTATAACAAGTTTTCTAGAAGAACAATACATATTTTGCGAATGATGACCGTTTGTTTTGGATAGTTTTGTGTTGAGGACTTGACTTTTTGAAAACATAACACACAGTTGTCTGGTATAGTATGCATGTGTTTAAGTCTGGTGCTAATGAATAGTGCTTTGAATGTTAGGAACAAGACGTAGTTCAACATACATGCAATTGTAAATTTAAATGTTATTCATATATCATTTAGTTTTAAAGAAAATGTCATTAAATAATAAAGAGCAAATTAAAATAAATTAAGAATTTAAATAATAGTAATTATTTTTAACTAAATATTCAAAAAACTATATTTATTTTAATATAAATAATTATTTAGTATGATGATTTAAATTGCATATATACATAAAATTACTGTTAGATAATTCTGAGTTAGGAATGGAAAAATGGTAAAAATTTAAATTGCAGAGGTTGATAAGATGGAAAGGCTAATATCCGGTTTACAAGCGAAAATGGATGCATCTATTCGCTTTTAAAAATACCAACTTTCGCAAATGATGTAAATTAAGAAGAGTTGCATTGAAATGAGCGAAACACGAGCCTCAAATTTTTGCTTTTTATCTCTCATTGAGATAGAGTCGTCTTAACTGGAAGTTTGCCAATTCCAAGCACCCGTGGGGGAGACAGAAAAGAAGTGTGGCTTTCGTCGACATTATGAAAATATTTTACATTATTGTTTTAATTTTTATTTGTTGCATAGAAATATTTTTTGGAGTAACGTAAGTATTTGCGAAAGAAAAAACGTATGACAAAATATTGTTGAAGATGGTTTTAATTGTTGCTTAATATGGACTTAGCACATCTTGATACAGTTCCGTTTTCTGACCTGGAAGTTCAACTTGTCTGAGCTTGTTTTCTTTAGCAGTAAAATTTTCAGAAGTGAAAGTTTAAAAATGAATAAAAACCTTAGAGAAGGAATTAGTAACTGGAGAGAGCAAATCCGAATCATTGGCTTAGGAACTGCTGCGGCAAGGATAGTCAGATGGTTCAACTATGACCAATGGGAGACACGTTTTACATGAAACGAGTGAAAAAAAAAAACTGATTTCTCCCATACTTTACTTACAAAAATATCATGTGACTTGAGATCCTTGCTTCAAGGTTCGAAAGCTTCACACTCCACCTTTTATCCCTACTCAATGCCAAAAACTCTTTTTAGGGATTAAAGAATTTGAACTAAGTGATATAAATGTGAAACATTCCATGGCACGTGATCGATCAATGAAGTATTTCTAAGCAAGGTTCAGAACATTCAATACTATTCTGAAGATGAAAGAGTTCATAGTTCAGTCACAAAGCTATTTCCGAAAGTGATAACTAGTAATGGATCTTTCAGCCTTAAATATAATACATATTGTTAACGATGTACAGGTAAACTTGCAAGATTCTGAAATTGAAAAATAAGTGACCGACTAAAAAAATCATGATTTAACTCGGCGGGTTTTTTTTTTTTTTTTTGAGCAATCACGATTGCTAATTGTTTTCATTTGACCGTCCTTGGCGTTGTGGTTCCTTTTTCAGCTTGGAACGAGAGCCTTTACAGCACGACCGCCCACCGGATTCTTCAGGCGACGCTCCTCTGATCCTAAGCACTGTCCCCGGAATCCGCTTCTCCTGGTTGGTTGTGTACATATCATACACACATGCACGCTCATACACACACACACACGCGCTTTTACACACATACACACACGCCTACGTGCATACACACAGGTCTATGCACACACACAAGCCTACACATGCACGAACACACAACTATACACACGTAACCGCCCAGGAGGAGGGGCAGGCTTGAGAGGACAGGAGCCGTTTCCAGAAACAATAACTCCTGTGGCAACTCGTAATTGCGAAAAACATAATTTGAATTCAAAATTTCAGAGTTCAAATTCATTTTTATTTATTTATTTATTTTTTTGTGCCTGCTTATAAATTTATTCACATTGTTGAATCGTAAGGTAATGCAGAAGGTCTTCATGATTTCACTCTACAATAATTAGCTGCCAGTGATACATTTTGGACAGAGTGCAAGTAGATATCCTCATTAATAAATACATCGGATTTCAGAAATCCCCTGATGTAAATTATCACAGTTCCGTTCGCTCTAATAAGTTAGCTGCTTATTGGTAAATCTATATACAGTAGCTCCCGAAGGTGTTCGTACACTTTGAAATTTTTTAGTAAAACCAAAATAACGCGAAACTGAATTCGAATATGAAGTTCAATATTTTTTCACACCATTCCTATGCCATTCTGAATACAATCCTGTAGTTTTTTTTTTTTTTTTTTTTTTTTTTCAAAATATTGACGGATCTTCTCTCTGAAATGGATCAAAAAACGAAGAAACAGAGAAACAATACACGCCACATAAGTCATCGTACACTGAAATATTTTCGAATAAATTCATGATTAAAATTATCATATGTCGTTTCTTTATTATTTTTGCATTGTATTGACCCTTAAAAGTCATTTGGGTTTAATTTTTTGCTTATTTACTCCTTAATATTGTGCTTATTACTTTAGAATGGCTGCTATTCGTAAAAAGAAAAAAAAAATCGCCATTCGAAATTTGAATTTTTTTTTCACATTAGCGGTAAATTGGTTTGAAATGTCTTTAAATTAGATAATTTATTCTTTTCTATAGTAAAGTGTTCGATAAAATGCATTGGAACCGAAAAAAGAATCGGACCGGAAACAAGGTAAGATAAAGTCAACCGGCAATGTTCACGAAGCGTGATCGGAGGTTAAAAGTTAAAACAATTTTGAAAAATACATATTTGAGTGCTGTAAAAGTTTCTGCAGATTTAAATGAAAAATTTTACATTTAGTTTCACCTAAAATTGTTCACCAAGTTCTCTGATTAGCTGGATTAAATGAGACCTCTTCCCGCAGAAATTTTCTTGGTCGTGCGAAAAACAGAAAGCTAACGCTTTTCGTCTCGAAATCAATGATAAATAAGCTCAAAACGTTTTGGAATTACGTCTTACTTACAGATAAAAAATAATTTAATATTTTGGTTAAACTGTTGCATAATTGTAAATAGAAGAAAAAAATAGGAACTTAATCTTAAGAACTTAGTTGGATCGGTCAATCAAGGCGGTGAAGGTGTATTTGTGTGAGGGTACATATATCAGCATAAGGACTTGGTAGTTTGGAGGTTTTTTTTTTTTTGTGAAGTAATGAATCAAATGTCACTTAAATATTTTAAAAACCAATTTTAAACTCATAGTCAAAAATTTGGTTACTGCAAGCAACTTTTTTTTTCTTAATCAAGATAACAATAAGAAGCACACGGTTATCAATGTTTGCGTCTAGTGCCTCGAAAATTGTTATAAAGTTAAAAAAATGCCCCCTCAATCTCCAGATTTTAACTTAATGTAACATATTTAGAGATATTTGGAGGCTAGATTACGAAAATACGTCTTTGAAACAAAAATAGTGCTAGAAACAGTAAGACTCGAAGTGTAGTTGAAAACTTACTCAGAAATTACGCAATAAAAGAAAGAAAAAATAATGAAATCTGTATTCCCAGACGTTTAAAAGGTGTTGTTGATACTGCATGATATTCTACTAAATAACAACTTAATAAAAGGTTAGATTATTCAATAATCTATAGACATTTTTTAAAGTGCACGAAAACTTTTGTGAGTTAAAACTTCCGGCACTTTTTGGTTTTTGATTTTTAAAATATTAAGTTTTAACATTTTGTCATAAAAATTTCATGTAGTTTTGTTAAAAATTGATCATAGATCTTATAATTAAATACCTATTCCAAAATATTAATTCTAACCAATAGGAGCCTATTTAATTAAAAGTCGTAGGTGTACGAACACTTTTGGGAGCCACTGTAAATAAAACAAAGAATATATATGTGAGTATGTTCCGTATACAAATCCATAGTTTACGTCGGACCTCCACCAAATTTGGCACGGAGGTACTTGGGCACCCGTGAAGGAACGTAGGGGGTTTTTCAAACTCCAAAAAAGTACCGAACCGTTCGAATTTTAATTTTAAAGCCCGAAAATGGCATTAAATGGCTCTTTCTACCCGAAATAATTATCCTTTTTTTTTAAATTCAGGTTCCATTCGAAAGTCACGAAACATCGAGTTCATTCATTTCCTTCGAATTAAAAAAAAGAGGGCTGTAAAATCACCGAAAAAAATTAAAAAGCACTGCGAAGCCTAATGGAACAGAAATTTTAAATCGGAAAATTACCGTTTGCGCGATCTCATTTTAAAATAAGCGTTCATAAGGTTGCAAATTTTCTTTTTCTCGGCTGAGTCTAAATAAAGTTTTTGTTTTGAGCTAAAAATTTCCTCTTTTGATTATTATTTGGTGATTTATCTTCTTTCATTTTTTTAGGATTTTAGTTGTATTTATGGAGGGTTGCGTTTAGTTTTTCGGGAACTTTTGATTTGCCGTTTTCTTTTTTTGAGAATGATTACTTTGTCGGGAAATTTCGTCGTAATTTTTTTCTCTAATTGAAGTTTGATTGTTGAACATACGTCACTCGACATAACTTTTATTTTTGAGGTAGACCGTGCAAAGCCGGGCAATGCAGCTAGTAATATTAAAAAGCGGAATTTGGTTAAAGGTATTCGTTCCATTCATTTCGTCACCATATTATATTCGCTATTCCCTATCTTGACATGGTTCCTCCCTAGTTGCCTTTACAGGGCAACCATCACTTGGAGAGACACAAGTTTTTACATCTTCAAGAGTATAAACTAGTCTTGTGGACATGCGGTCCTTTGCGAAAAGAAATAAATAACAGCTTAGAAAACAATTAGGTAGCTTTAAGATTAAAGCTCCAGTCTAGGAGTCCTAAAAGACACCTATGTAACTCTGTAGGTGTTATAGTGCAATAGCATTGCCTTATTATGAGCTTAGGTGTGAGCGACAATTATGAAAGTCAGAGATACGGTTATAAATGTGAATTTTAGCACTAAAACAGTCAGAAAACCTCAAATGATTTTAAAAGGACTCATGATCTTTGTCATTTCTACAGACTACGACAGATGAAACGTCATCACTTTTGTACAGCTCTATGAATAAGATTGCTAATTGTAGTCATTATAAGTACGTATACGGAAAAATAACTAATTAGTCAGTATTTTGTACAAAAACACGTACAGTACACTCACAAAAATATCACTTTTACACACTTTCAAAAGTGAATGTATCAGAAAAATAGTCCTTCCAGTCAACATCGATTTTTTTTTTTTTTTTTTTTTTTTTTGTGCAAAACTAAAATTTTCAAGAACCATAAAATTTTATAAACATGTTAACATCACGTTGTGGAGGATACAATTATATTAGAATTAGTTTAAAGCAAAAATAATAAAGTTTAGTATGTGGAATTAATTAAACCTCATAATTAAGACTTCCATCTGACTATAGTTCTCACTATTACAAACTCTGCAAGTTAAGCATGAATTTGTCAGAACATTGTAACGTTACTTTTAGTAATGTCGTGCATCCATAGCCGAAGGTATTGAGGCAGCTTCAGACTTCAAAATGCTGTTAGCGGAAATTAGTATGCATTTAATTATCATTTAGAATACATTAAATAATGTTTGTTTTCTAACTGAGAACAAAATGATGACATTTTGTCTCTTCTAATGCAAATTAAGGCTTTCTGTACTTAGTTAGAGTAAAAGAGTATAACTATAACTGAAGATTATGTTTTCGGCATTCTTTGAAGTTGTAGTTTTAAACTTTTGTGACGTGATTACATTTGAATAACTTAAAATCATACAGCGTTGTGATGGTGTTTAATGTATGGTTTTCAAACTAATTATCTTTTCGTAAAATTTTAATATCGCGCAGACTTATCTGCAAATTTTCGGCTTAAATTAAATTGTAAAATATGAAAATATACACTTGTTGTTATACTTCAATAAACATGCAAACTCTTTCCTTTAACTTAAATGATTTTTTTTTTTATAGTTCAGCGAAAGAATAAATATGAAATAATTGTTTTACTTATTACTAAGAGAGATTTTGCAGATGTTCTCCTAAAGAGCTTTTGCACAATCAAAAAAAGGTTGGTTTTAATTATTTGATTAAAATACTCACAAAAAGTGTTGACACCACAGCATTTCCCAACAACAATTTCTTAAAGTTCAATACATGCTCTGCAAATTCCCATAACGATAAAGACAATAGTCCGTAAAAATGCCGTTACTAACTTTATACGGCAGATAGACTATAGATGCACAATTTTACTTCGAAAGTTTTTGAGAACTTTGTAATATAATCCTTTCTCTATGTATTATTAACACATAAAAGTAAAAATTCCGCCAAGACAATAACTTGCGGCAAAAAGGCAGCCGCCATATGCAAACTAGAAAGTCCTGGTGTTGCCAAATGCAAATATTCATTATAAAAATACGGAAGCAAGTTTTGTTGCACAGCACACGAAATGTGTTGCAAATACAGCATGACACCCCTTGTAAAGGAGTGATCAGAGTTTGTATAACCTTCGCTAAGCCACCAAGTTAACTTTACCCAGATTCCAGTTCAGCTTGATGGGAAAAATGACAAGTTCAGCAAAATGGAATGTGCCATGCATACACATTTTTTTTAAATATCGAATGTGGCATTCTTCCCAAAAAGATTGTCCACCACTGGCTCAGCAGCCAGTAGTGACCAACTCGATACAACTGTCATTGGATGCAAAAAAAAAAAAAATCTGTCTTTTCGGTTGGTGCAAACGTTTTAAATGTACAAGCATATTTTCCCCCAAAAATATAAAAAAAGGCACTTGCATTTTTAATTAATATTTCCGGGTATTAGAGTCGCACAAGAACAAGACCTGATAAAATATCTTTCCTGTAATGTATTACAATAACAGTAACAATAATAATAAAAATTATATAACAATAATAGTTAAACGAAAAATACTGCTTTACTGTGTATTAGCAACTAGTTCAAAGTGACTGTAATCAAAATTTTAAACTTCTGGAACTTTTTATCTAACCAGCTGGCGATCGACACACAGACACACCCACGCATGCTGTCAAACTTATTGGCTTTATACGATAAGTTTGACATATAACAAACATGATACTCACATAATTAAAATTCTAGGCTAAAGTTATTCAGCAGTAAGTTACCTCACTTCAGCAAGAGCTAAGGCAGAACTACATACAGTGTACCAGCCTGCCCGGTTATCACATGCAGATACTGCAGTTTCGTCCTTGTTAAGACTCATCAGTTTGGAGTAGTGAGTAACCGAACTACATAAACATTCTTCGAAGTGCCAGAGACCACCGTCGAATAGTTTTTGCAAGGAGTACTAGTCATTCTTGCTTACTGTATAGTTTATAATTTCCTTGATAATCATATTTAAATTTCTCAAAATAATCACTAATTTGAAACGGTAATTTTTCTCATTTTGCCTTTTGTTGATCAGTATTTCAATTTGTTTTCTCTTTGAGTAATCAAGGGTCTCAAAAATCTGCTTATTACTGTCGATTCTAACGCAAGTTAGTTTTCTAATATATCATCAGCATTTAACCATCCAAAATATAAAATATCACAACACGTTTTAGATTCGAATGCATCCTTTTTTACATCAGCTTGTACTGCAGACATTTAAAGATTTCAATTTTTCACAAGTACGCCATTTTATTATTTAATTTTAAACATTTTAATAAGGTAATTATAAGTAGGGTAAGTTTACGGTAACGTATTCTTTTCACGATGTTTTGAAAAATTATGAAGTTTGCAGAATTTTTCACAATTTAATAAAAGTTTTGAAGTAATTGAATGTTTTTTTTTCGTTTATCTTAACAGAACTTTAAGTGTTTTTTTTTTTTTGTATAACTTTTGTACATAATTTTGATATTTTAACACAGCTAAAACGTTAGAGAAGTGCACAATTGTGTTCCGAATTCAAGTTTTTAATATTCAAATCAATTGTAATGTTATTTGTTAGCTGCTAGTGAAGATGTGGTGAAAATAGTAAGAAAACCTTTTACTTAATTTTATTTAAAAAAATAGAAATGAAATTTTGCATGTAGCAGCAGAAGACAAAGACACGTTAGAAAGGCATTTTCATGACAACAGTACTTGCTAAACAGTTATAACTTTCGAAAAAATTAAAAGCGCTTTTCCGAATAACACATAATTAACTTTTATTGCCTAGTCCGTTTTTAAGGAAGTGCCTAACTGCAAAATTTTGACGTTGATTGCTTTATTTTTAATCCCCCTCCCTTGTAAGACAAATCTGTGTTTTAAAGATTATGTATTTTTTTTCCTTTAAACCGTATAGAAGCATAACGTGGCACTGTTTTTCCAAGCCTGTTAATATTGTTCAGTTGGTAAAACATGCATAAATAATGTATCTGAGAATTTTTGAAATAAGACAACACATTTTTACTGTTCCGTGAAGAAAGTTTATTTGGTCTTAATACGAAATAACTACAAAACAAGTAAGGAAAGAATGTACATTTAATTAATCTTCTCCACAAAAAAAAGTTTTTTTACACTTAAATAGAAATTTTAAGCTACTATTTCAACTGCGCCTCAAATCGTCTAAAATTAACCTACTAGAAAAAACACCTCGCACTAAAAATCTCGCTTTTTTCCCTCTTTATAGCATAGCATTAAAAATAAATTATTCTTTTTGCTGTATTCTTTTAAGTTATGGATTACGAAGGACCAAAAAGGAGGTTAAAAGATTAGCAGTTCCTCTGCAAAGAAGAAACTTCTGATTTCAATTAAAAAAACACGTTTTTTTTTAACTATGTATCCCTATAAAAATTAATTGCCATGCTTTCTCTAAATTGATTTAAGGCTCTCACGTGTCTCTTTTTTTCTAGTTTGTAATAGTATTTAGTTCAGAGTAGAGCAGGCTGTCGCATATTTCACTGGCGACTATCCGGCCTCCTCACTATCAAGTCTAGTAAAAATGAAAAATGTTGGAACCAGTCGTTATTCAAACTTTTCGCGGGAGAGCGAGATGAAACTTTTTCGATACAAACTGGAAAAGTTTTTTTTTTTTAAGGAAATGCTTGACACCAAAAAGTAAAAAGACAAAAACAAGACTTAGTCTATTGAACATTTTGTCTAAAAGTAAAAACAGTACATTTTAACTCTTTTTAGCCTTAACTTTTCACATGAGTGTAGTTTATTAATAAACAGTAATTTAATTATTTTTGAGTCAACAACTTATCTGGAAACGTGTTTTTAAATAAATGTGAGAAGAAAAAGTAAGTAGAACTTCGTCCTATCCGGCTTTCTTGTGGTCTGGCCTATCCTTCCGCCACATAGGATAGTCAAGAGTCTTGTAAATGCAATGTTTGCGATCGAAAAAACCTGTTGACTCTGAAATTGCAGCCAGTCGCTAAGTAGAGAATATAAGAGGATGGATAAAATTTCCTTTCTTTTCAACCTCATGTCCAAACTATGAACGCGGAAATGACTGGTGGCGACATCTCATGATCGTTAAATCATAGTTACCGTCAATGTGTGTTAAGGGACACGATAGACTACGTATTTTATGTATAGGCACCCATTTATCGACTCCCTCCCATTTCTAGGAATTGAAAATGAGTAAATGCCTCCACATTTTTTTAGAAAGAATTTCGATTTTTTTTAAAAGAAGAAAATTGTATTTATTTTCTTTTTAAAAACAAAAAATTTGAATATAAGGGTTACTTAGTTCTATGCTAAGCCTAAATGTGACATTCGTTCCCCGCTTCCATATGTACCTTATGGAATATTGAGGAGAAGGGGAAAAAATGTATATTGAACAAATACACTCTTATATATTGGACTAACGAACCTAGTAAGCAGTACATAGTATTTTAAACACTTTTCATGGTACAGTCACCCCAAACAACGATCTATTCCATAAAGCAATTTCGCAAATCCTTTCCCAGATATCAAGATAGAATGAATTTTAATAAATTGCAGCCATTATCAATATCGATATGGTTTTACTTTTTTAGAATTGTAATAGTTCTTCCCTTGCAGCTGAACTCTTAATCACACTTTGTCACGATTCTTCGAAGATTAAATACACGTCATTTAGTGCTGGCCCATATTAGTTTTATTGATCTGTGAATCAGTATTTGATAAGGAGATTAATACACACACAGTTAAAATTTCGCTGCTATCTTTCCAAGTAATTAATTTAGTGAATCCTATTACGAGTTTTAGATGTTAACATCGATATTGTATTCACATTCTGCAATAAGCTCATTATAGGAGGGCCAATAATAGCCTCATTGGTTTTCTTCGCATCGCTGCAGGGAATCACTGGCTCTCATTGACTCCGGTATTAGAACCTTTATGAAGGGAAATAATTTCTGATTCGAACATAATATTAGTAGTGTATTCTCTCAATCACTTGGAATAACTCTTAATGAAAGCAATTTCGAAAGCGGCTGTTTTCAGAACAATGGAATGTCGAGGTAGAAAACAGCGGTGCAAGTAATTTCTTTGTGGAACAAATATTATATTGGTTTAATTAGCCGACACAATGAGGCATTAATTTGCTTTAAATCATCTAAAGATGTTGCTGCATTTTCGATAGATAATGTGTAAAATATCGAGTGATAAATTGCCTAGGTCGGATTAAGCGGGAAAAAGATTTTGAGATACAATCATTTTCGCATCCAAATTCACAGAAAAAACCGTCGGAGATTCCCTTGATTATAGCAAACTAAGACAGGAGGAGATGATGAGTTGGGGTTAACCCTGCAGAGCCTTATGAATCCTAACCATAAAAAACGACGTAATAAATACATAAATAACTCAAAAAGTTGCAGACACGGTCTTTCGAGGATTCAATAAACCTGTTTTTCAGTGCAGAAAAGAATGTTTTGTAAAAATGCTATTCTTACTATTTAAGCTGCCTACTGCTCATTCTCGTTGCTTTCATCGGATGACTTTGCAACCAAAGCTCACACTTTTTTGGATTGAACAAAATATTTGAATCCTTATTGAAACCCCTAAACACGTGTCTGGAACTTATGCAATAATAAAGTTGTTTCGTATGGTTACTATGTTGCACAAAGGTATGTATTCAATTCTCGGGTCAATCCTAGTATTATGTTAATATATACTCATAATGACTGAATGAAAATCCTAACAGGAGGTAATTCTGGTATCACTAGATTTAGACATGTATTTAATTTCAATACATATTTAATATTACTATCAACTCTACTCAATTAAAAATAGCACTCAAGTGATTCTTAGAGGTCTTTCGATATCGACCTGAGTCGTTAAATATAAGTACACAAGATGAGCGGTCGTTCAATTACAGTTGCAATTATTTACGCTGTAGTTTGGATTTGTATAGTTACGCAAACGTTACTTTTTTAACCAATCCTCCCCCTTCCCAAAATTCGTAAAATTAAGTTACATGAATGATTTACAATTTCTGACTTTAAAGTTGTATTTATACCAGTAGCATCACTATGGGGGGAGGGGGCGGGGGCCCGCTCCGGGTATTACTCGTCTGGAGGACACACCCAAAGTGGAATTGCAAGTTTTTGAAAAATATAAAGCTAAATACATTTTTGAGACTACAAATTTGAAAATTCGGACCTCCCGTACTCCCTTGTCCCCCCCCCTCCCACATAAATTGGTGAACATTATACTTAGGATTAGGTTTGAATTGTCAATACTTAGATCTAGTAGCGACTTCCTCTTACACCAAAAAACTGAAACCCATTCTATTTCCTTGTGTTTGAGATATATTTGAAGTAATTAAGGGACTATCAACCTCATAGTCAAAAAACTTCCCTTATTTTTCTGACTTTGCGACGACCCCTGCTTGTATGCGCCTAGAGCAAGTTATATAATAAGTGTTCATTGTTTTTTTTTTTTTTTTTGTCTTTTGTACATTAGTCAACTTAAAATTTCGTTATAACACAAATGTAGTTTATGAAAATTGCATTTATGTTTACATAGAACATTAAAACCCCTTTTTTTGCAATTGTAGTTGAAGGGGATGGGGTGACATTACAACTTACCGCCCTGGGTGTCACCCGTGCTAGGTACGCCACAGTTTATACTACTATATTAAATTACTGAAGAATTTTAAGGGGTTTAAGGACCTTTAAACTTCAAAATTTTCGATTTTCTGGAAAAAATATATGTTATGCACAGTTTAATTCTGAACAATTTGATACCTTATTTATTACTATAAGCCAAAAACTTTTCGAGTTATTGTAACAATGCCTAAACTTTCTCCATAGAGATTTATGTTAACAGTAGCTGTTTAAGCCTCTTTTTCTCAGGAGCCGATTTCTTTGGTTTTCTTGTTTTGCGCGCATGATATCTCAGAAAGTTTTTTATATATGTCCGTAAGACTTTTAATGTATGTTTATCTGGTTTATATTTATGACCTGAACCTAAATTTATTTATTTTTTGAAAATTATTTATTTATTTTTTTGAAATTTGGTAAGTTAATATCGAAAATTTCCAAAATTTTGGGTAAAAAATATTTATTTTTAAATATTAACTTTAATTTTTTAGTTGAAATTTAGGTTCAGATCGTTAAGATGTATCAGACAAACATGCATGAAAAGTTTTACGGAAATATATTACAAACTTTCTGAAATATCATGCGCGCAAAACGAGAAAACCGAAGAAATCGGCACCTGAGAAAAAGAGGCTTAAACAGCTGCTGTTAACATAAATCTCTACGGGGAAAGTTTACGCATTTTTACAATAACTGAAAAAGTTTTTGGCGTATGGTAATAAATAAGGTATCAAATTGTTCAGAATAAAATTATGCATAACATATGTTTTTTCCAGAAAATCGAAAATTCTGAAGATTAAAGGTCCTTAGACATGGGGAAATTTTGTTCCCATTGTGTGTTAAATTTTTATAACTGCATATAAAAAGTTACTATTATGGCATTTACATCTTGCATTTTTTAAATTTATATGCGAAAAAATTTCTATTCAAGTATACAACTGTCGATTTTACATTAGTACAACTGTAAATGGCTTACTATTTTTAATGTTTAGTTTTTATTTGTACTAACTATTACATAAGATACTATTAAGCCCTTAATCAGGTTCATAGCAGCTTAAAAGTATATAAATCAGCTTAGTCTGTCACTTAAATAGCTTCTTTGAACATTTTTCTTTTTTCTTCTCAACCTAAAGTTAATCCTCACACAATTAAGGCTAATTTAATTTTTAATCATGTTTTATCTCTTATATTTCCAGAAATAAAAAACATAGTTAGCAACAAAGAATTTCTCAGCTACTAATAAAACCCAATATCTAATTTAAAAACGTTCCTTTACAATAAGAATCTAAACCTTAAAGAGGAAAAAAGTTCGAATAGTTACACTTATTATTCTGGAAGCTTATTTTATTGCCTAACGTAACTACATGCGGGTAATAATTTTATTCTTTTTTTTTTTGGTTAGTTAGGTATCAAACCTTCGTCTTTTCCTTATTTGATTAAAGCGAAAGAATCAAAAAAGAAAAGAAAACATCGTATACTTCTTTTACCATCAATAGATTTATTAACTCAACTTTTTTTTTTTTTTGCCATTTTAGTGATCTGATGTAAATTATCACACTTTTCAATTTTTTAATGCTCTTATGGACGATCGGGATTTGTCCTCTAAAAACAATTTAATATTTCGTACCAAGGTAAGGTATGAGAGTAAGAGAATATTAGGTTGTGATTCGTGAGCAAATACGAAACTAAAATTTATTTTTAATCTTCTTTTGTGTATTTCACGGAACAACTCAAATATACTTATGCAATCAAATCGTAAAAAAATGTGTCCTAAGTTTACCTGTTAGTAAAAACAAAAAGTAAAAGAAAGTTTTTTTTTTCGGAAAGGAGTAGGGGAAGGTTTAAGCCTCGTCCTTCCCCGAAGTTCTCAGTTTTAAAAATCCCAGAAACCTTAGTTTGACGTCTTATTACCAATCCTTACATTCAAATGAGTGTACAGTACAGTCCTGAAAAAAAAATCATTCAGCTATCATGCGACTTCGAAAAAAAAAAGCAAGGTTTCCGTCCACTTGGACTAAAATATTTCGTTAGATTAAAACATTGAATTTTGATTAATGACTCTTAGTTTATCTTAATACAATTAATTCCATTGCAACGAACTTTAAGAGTTCAAGAGACCCAAGGTTTCTTCGTTATACCGGGAAATTCTCTTAAATGACCTTCAAGTAATCTTGCGGCAATACAAATGGGACAGAACATTTTGTTCGTTGAAACGAATATTTCGTTGTACAGTGAAATCCCGTGACAACGAACACCAATACTACGAAAAATACGTTTCAACGAACTACATTTTCAATTCCGCTTTTATTTCAGTGACATTGTTTGAATATATTAAAACAAAATTTTCGTTAGAAAGAACAAAATATGCGGTCTCTTAAAATTCGTTATAACGAAATTTCACTTAATTTGTTTTCATTGTAATGAGATTTTACTGCAATTTCAAATATAAATAGAAAATACTGCTGTGTACCAAATGTTCTACAGAATTTTACAAGAAAGTTGAACCCCATAAAAACGAAAACGAACTTTAAGGGACCGCAAGCTTTGTTCACTGTAACAGGAATTTCATACCGTTAGATTTAGAGCTATATAATGGTAATTAAACTTTTACTAAACATTTATTTTGCTAAAACGGATATTTCGTTGTACTGATACTGGCTGTTATGAGATTTTACTTTAGTATATGAATCTCTGAACATGAAATTGTGATTAAAATCATTGGGATCAAATCATTCCCAAAGATTTTGGAAAAAATCACTTCAGTTTCTTTCTGTTTGGTTTTTGCGATTTAAATTTCCATACTTGTGTTTCAGATGATTGTTGAAACGATCAAGCAATTACGGAAAGCTTTCCATAAAAGCATATCTTTTTCAGCATTCAATGTTTTTCTTTTCTTCCTGTGTTAGAAAACTAGTGTTTGATTACATTAAAAAAAAGTTGCTTGAATATTTTCTGAACTGGAACTAAAACATTAAATTTAAGTTACCAAAGTTTGATTATTCGATTATTATTTCCTACAACACATGTCTAATTACAAACTTGACACATATAAACTGAAGAACATTTTCAAATGCTTTTATGACACATCTCCCTTATTGATCAATTTCTTTAAAGTCATTTTGTATTTGCTATACACTAAATCTTATAACAAACTCAAATGGCTTCCCCTTTTCCAGACGCCATTTTCTATGAAATTCAATAAATAACCCTTGTTTTTCTTAGCGCGAATATCAGAGATTTTTCTGAGAAATGACGGACAATAAATCGTTAAATTCTTTGCTTGATCATTTGAGCGGGATGATTTAAAACATATCATTCCTCCTGTTGAAATTTACTTTAGATCTGCAGCAATAGATATAAAGATCGATTCAATTTTTAATGGAGACAAGCTTCCCAGCTCCTCAATAACGTCCATATGGGCTCCAAATGAGGTCAAAAGATTTTCAAAAAATAACAAAAAGTCATAAGGATGGTTTTTTGTGAAATCGAACATCAATTTCACTTAAGCATTACGATAGATATTTCAACGTGACAAGATTAAATAAATCGATGGCGCAGTTTGATTTTAAAAATTAGTTTTTCTGGAGTTGAGACTTTCAGGTAAGATTATATCTAAATGAAAAGGTTTTTGTTACCTATATTCATTTAAATGTTTGCTAATATAAATTTTTAATTATAATGTCTAATTACACTGAGAAGCAAATAGTAAAGTAATTTATGTTGAGTTTGGTTTTTGAGCTGTTAATTTGGCATGCTGGTTACAAAACTGTAGTTAATTTTCTTCTACCACGTTAAGTTTTTTCTGAACACCTTATGAAAATGTCCGCGTTTTACTGTCCGTGGAACAGAGCATGGATCACATTAATCACTGTTGGACTAGCAACTGAATGGTGACTGTTTATCGATAGTTGAAAGCCGAGCTTTAAGTGTATTTATCTTCACATTGGAATATTATTTGGTTTGGTCCCGATATGACATTCAGTTCGTTTGAGTGAAGAATATGAAGACATAATGAAAGTCATTAATTTGGTGCAATATCAAATGCACCAATGAATCATTTGCTTTGACCTTAAAATAGTCTGCCTTCTTTTTGGCCAGCAATGCGGATACACCAAGTAATCCTGCTTTATGTGTATGTGGGACAGCAAAGCTCGTAAGAAATATTGGGTGCAGTCAAACTGACCCCCGAGTTCTCATCTGAAGCCTGGTGACCCATACATTCTACATTAGCCATTTGTCGGCAAAAATAACATTATGTTTACACCACTGCATTTAAAGTTGTGTCTCATGAAGCAATTATTTAAAGCTTTGCCTACTAAAGGAGACATTTTCAAGTTTATCACTTCAGCACATCCGAGCCTGTCATTTTAAAAGATAAACGCCGGTGTTTTTGATGATCCACAGATTCAGCAGCTTGTTAAAGATGAAATTTTCATCGGAACAATGTCAAAAGTTCAAAAGAGTTCTTGGTTGGCATTCAAAAACATTGTTAAAGACTATCTTGGAGGAATACACCTGCCCAGAATTACGCCGAAATTATCAACAACTCTTCGGAAGCTTCAAAATGCATGGTTTCTACATGAGCTTCAAATTGCAATTTTTTATATAGCCATCCTGCAAACTATCCGAAAAATTTTAGTTCCGTCAGTGGTGATACAGACACGGTGAGCTATTCCATCCAGATTTGAAGGTCATAGCGACGCGATATCAAAGTAGATGGGATGCGCATATGATGGCTGACTATTTATTGCTGGAGCATCAAACGAGAATGTCCACAGATTAAACACTCCAGAAAAAAGCTATAAGCGACAATTTTTACCTTTATATGTATGAATACACAATCTTACATTGCGGTAACTATTATAGCCTTTGTATGAATAAAATTGCTCATTGTAAACAGTGTTTTTGGTAAGATTTACTTTAATTTCCCATATATGCAGAATTTGTATGACTTTTGAGGGTATCCTGTAGGTTGAAAAATTGACGTGATAGACTAAAACTGCGATTATTTTTGGATCCCAAGGCCGAAAAATAGTAGAAAACAAGTCATAGATTTAAGACGACGAAATTGCTGTTCCCCAGTGTTGTGTATCATAACCAGGGCTGCGAAGTCAGAGAGAAAATGGCCGACTTTGGCTCCGAATATCTTTGAATTTTCTAACCTGTGATTATGACTCCCAATTCTTCACCTCAAAATTAGTCCGACTTCGACTCCACAGACATGCTCTTAATTATGTATGCTCGAAAAAAGCGACATATTACAAAAAACATTTCCTTACTTTCTTGGAAATTGAGAAACCAGTTACATTTGCTTTATGCAGTAAAATTTTAGAACTTTAAAAAAAATTCACAAAAGTCTTTTTGTAATAGCTAATATGGCAATGGAAAAATGTGGGGACACTAATGCTTATCAACTACCTTTAGTTTAGCATCTGTATTGTTGGTAAATATCCCTCTAACAACTAATGGATTAGTAATAACCAAGTGTATCTTCTTTATGCTATTTATTTTCACATAGTTTAATAGCGAAAAGTTTGTCGTGAGCGAAGCAAGCTTACTATATTAACAGTTGACCGTTTTTTCGTTCGTTCAAAATCTTTTTTTTTAAGTAATATTTTTTTTTTATTTTTTTTTATTTCTTTTTTATTTTTATTTATTTATTTGGATATTGAATGCTTCCTTTCAGTGCACATATTTTAATACATTTTTGTTCTAACATAATACAAATGATCACCTAATAAAAAATTAACAGATGTAATCTTTGCTCAAATTCATCTCTAAACCACTTTGACATCTAAACGTGATGCTTATTCAAAAAAAGTGGAAGAAATTTTTATTTTCAAAAATTACAAGAGGATACACAATTTATTTTTATTCTTCTTTTTCATCTTGTTTAAATGATGATTTTATGTATTGCCAGATATATTAAACGGTATGTTAAAAAAAAAAAAAAAAAACAGATTTAAGAAACGTAACCGCTCTGTTATTGCGTCAATTTTATCTTTACCAACTGCATGAAACACTAATACGTTTCATCTAGGGCAGCTTCCTAGTTAAGTATCTAAACTAATTCATTCACTGTCTCGTCCACAACTTTCCTTGCATCGACGTGTTCTCATATAATGTTGATGATTCTAACAACTAACATCACCAATTACGCTACAGAAAAACCATTTCTGAAGTTAAGGATTAAAACCATACTCTGTGGACAATTATTAATCAATACGAGAATTTTTTAAAAATTGCAAATATGAATTTTATTTTACAATATAAAATTACAAAGATAACTATAAGAAATAAAATTTTATGAAAAAAAATGACCTGACTCAACTATTACATAATCGATTCGAACTGTTACGTAATTGAACAATAAAGAAGATGTGTCGCAAAAGCATTTTAAAAATAGTCTTCAGATTATATCGCTGTTCCGGTGGAACACTGACGCAACTGCAAAAAGTGTAATTTTACAGTAAAACCAAATATATATGCAACAACCTCATGCAATGAAACACAGTTGAGTTACTGACCTGGTGGCTAAAAGTTGAAAAACAATTATATCAGTGTTTCTCCGTTTGGACCCAGTGAGGACAATAACTCATTTTCAATTAACCTTGCAGTTACGTCAATGTGCCACCGGAACAGCGATATGTTTAAATTTTGTATTGAGACATGTATTGAAAGATATATGAGTCGAAAAAAAAACCCATTGGCAACTTGAATTTATGATTTTGGGCTTCATTTCAGAAAAATATTCAAACAACTGTTTTCTTTTTCTTTTTTTTTTTAAATCTCATACCTGTTTTCTACCACAGGAAGAAAGGAAAAACATAAAATACTGAAAAAGATTACAATCGTTTTTCATGATCCTAATAAAAATACCAAGGGCATAATTACGAATTATCTACAAAAGACAAGGATTCTCGGAAGTGCTTATTACGGCATTATAAATCTATTTCATTCTATTAAACTTTTTATTCGAGAAATGACTGGGCGTATACGAAAAAAAAAGTACGATCCACTCACCCAACTCAAGTTCACTTGAAGAAAATTACCCCTTTCTAAGCCGTAAATTTCCAATGTGAGTTTAAAAAATGCCTCACACCTTTCTCGCAAGCAAGAGCCACAACCCGAGAAAGTAGTGGGGGCGACTTGATGCATGAGTCCTAATTGCGGGAGAGCCCCACGTGACAAATGGATCGAAGTGTGAAACATTTTACATTTATAATGTAGTCCAGCAATCCTCTGGGGTGCACCACAAAAGTACTGTGCGATGGTATTATTTATCAGAGATCTATTGGTAAAATCCGGGAACATTGTTTACTAGAATTAATGGTTCTAGGATAGAAGTCACTTTTTTCAGACATTTCTTTTCTCCGGAAAGGTTAAGGTTACTTTTTCTTTCCGAATAAATTTTCATCAGTTCCAAGAAAAAAAAATCGCTTAAAGAAGATTTCCTTTATTTTTTTATCTCTCAACGTGTTTAGGCGGAATTGAAAGGGAATGTTAAAGAGAAAAAGAAAGAGCTTAAAAGGATAAAAAATAAACAAATTGCTTTTTGGACACCGTTTTCAGTCCCGTTTAGAAACTTTTTTCCTTCTATTTTAAATCTGTTTTCGAAACTGTTTCCGTGTTCGATTAAATAAAAGCGATAAAATGTTATTAGAGATTGTAAAAAACTAAACTTGCTAATGAAAGTACCATCTGGATAGTAACGTTCGAGCTTTTTTTTTTCTCTCGTTGTAAACCTTTTACAAACACTTGTGTTTGTAATCTCCAATTTAGGTGACTTTTTAATCATTAAATTCGAGTCTGATGTTTCAGTTTTTTATCATCATTCTGCACTTAAAAATATTTATTTGAACATTAGCTTGAGAATGGCTGCCACTAGCAATAACTTTCACAGATGATTTTTTTTATATGTATGATTCAATAGCTAGAACATATAAAACTAGTTCACAGCTTGAAGTATCTTGTGATTCAAGTGTTTTAAAAAATAAAACTGAGAGGGGCAGTAAATTTTTGAAGAGAGAGAGAGAGAGAAGATGTTATATAAAATTGTAGGACCTATTAGTTTAACTGCTTGATGTTATAGAAGTAATCAGTCAACGTATTTGAAATTTTTGGTTTTACAGATGATCAACGATATTTTTCCGTTATTTCTCTTTCACTTGTCGTATTTTTTACCTTGTGGATTATTTAATTCGCTACCGCTATGCACGGTTCAAAATACATAGAGACTTGTTTGGCGATACCATTCGACGTTCTGGCTTTCTAATCGACCTTTAAACAAAACATGCTACTAAACAAGGCTGAAAGTTCTACGAAAATGAAAAACAATTTGTCAAATAGAGAAAACAAGCCATTATATTGCGTGAAAGGTTCGATCGAAATTGCGAACTAAATAAAACATTGTTAAAAGAAGACCCCATTCAAATGAAAACAATCTGCTAAATAAATATGTAACTCGCTTAGATGGATTTTTATCGATACTTGCAAAATAACTATGAAAATGAGTGTACATATCGTGATACTCTTTTTCATTATAAAAATTTCACGTAATCATTTATGCAAATTACTCCTACTCGAAATCATAATAAACAATTAAAGGTAACTAAAAAATCACCCGTCAAGGTATGACGGGTGAAAATTTCTTATTCATTTGAATGAAGCAACTGTCTGTTTGGGGATATTTTAAGAATTGAAATTTTGAGTCGTATATATTTGGGCAATTTATTTTTCCTTTCTGTCAAAAATGCCGAGGTGGAATCACACTAACCCTTTTCGGTGCCAAAAAGCTAGCAACAGTTGGAAAATACTTTTGTAAACATGTATGCGAAATTCAATAAACTTTCTCAATTATAAAGTAGTTCATGTCAATAAATAAATTCATTCCTGGTGACGTCAGAGCGTTACTCGATCAGTGATTTTGGCTACTATAGGTATGAGGATTTAAAAAAACAATAAATCAACGTAAGTAGCTACAATTTGTATAAAAAGACTGCAAACACGCGTTTCAGGTTTACAGGGAACTTTATATTTACATCCAAAAGCTAACTTTTTGCATTGAAGATAGGATTCCATGAAATCCTGAAACACGTGCATTTGTGCCTATTTATGTTTCTTTGTTTATTTTCACATTTCAAGCACAAAGGCATTTTTCCAATTCTTATTTTTTAAGTAATTTTTATCCTTTCTATTACTTAAGCATTTTAAACTACTAAATTAATTACAGTTTATTGACATGGATTCAATTTATTACAATCTTACTTCACAAAGTGTAGAAGGACAATGTCATTACGGGAATAAATTATAATCAATTCGAAAAAGTACTACAAAACTTTTTCAATTAATTCCAAAGTTACTTAGAACTGAAGTGAAACCTAATGCCATTTAAGGTGAATAACTTACAATTCAATACTAATAATAAGTAAATGTTCAACAGCTTATTCAGGATATCACTTTTAAAATAGATGAAATCTAATTTTACTTTATGTGAACTATTAATAACCCAAGTGCAAAAAGATTTAAGAAATACTTCGTTTAATATAGAGTTTCTTAAGAAAAAATTGAAACCTAACATCAATTTAAGTGTAGAGTTATCGAATACTAATGATGTGAAAAATATTTTTCAACTAACTTTGCAGCCCTTTTGAAAAAAGTTGACCAATTTATACGAATTACTCATAATCCAGTACTAATAATGTGTAAGTACTTCTTTAACGAACTCTGGGAATCGGAAAATAGTTTCCAAGTACAAGCCATATCAAATGTAACCAGATAATGGAATCAACCACAATCTCATGTCCATTTAGACTAAAAATCTAATAATTTTCCGTTACCTCTTCTGATTTTGCTGGAACTGCTCGGATATTTAATTTTTAGAACATAAGGGAGAAAGATTAAAGATAAGTCAAGACTAAACGTCTAATACGCTTGAATAATAGAAAGATTTTTTTTCAGTGTTTAATTTTAAATATTTTTAAAGTTTTAATGGGTTTATTTTACCGTGGCTTGACGTTTCTCCATTTATCATCTTAGTGCTGGGTTGATAGCGAGTTTTGTAATCCTTTGCTTTATGTGGCGAAGTGATATTTTGTTAGGCGACGTCGTGTTACCATTGGACAATGAAACACGTAATCCATTGCTTCATGCGTTCCTTAAGGGGCCCCATCCCCTGATCGCTTCGCTCATCAGCTCAGTTCGCCGCCAGCGAAAGGTGACAATTTTTGACTTCATAGTTATTTTTATCTAAATGAAAATTTGGAACATTAAACAGGGCGAAATGGCTTCCCCTGGATGTTCTATATCCAACGTTATCAGTATTGACAAGGTAAACATTGACTGTCCAAAGGAGATAGGGTTACAGACTCACAGACGCATACGCATACAGACTGACGTGCACGGGGTTTGAAGAGTGTAGATTTACTTTTTTGCCGGCAACAAATCTTTTCGCATCGTTTTTTTTTATCTTTCCCCACAAACAAAAAATGGGTTTCACATGTTTTTTTTTTTCTTTGGGCAGACGATAAATCTTATGCATTTTATTTTTTTTTCGGTGTATTTATTAGTTATTCACTGAATAATTCTTTGCAGACAGTAAAACTTTTCACATTTTATTGATCCTTTTCTTTTATCAAACGTTATGTACCGACGTATTACAAAATCGTTTCGTTTGTCAATCGAAAAAAAAATCGAAACATGCCATTTTATACTACTTATTTTTATTATTTCCCTTTTCCCATTTACTTTTCTATTTGTTTTTCACGAAATTAAAATTTTTATACATTTTTGGTGATTCTTTTTTCTTTCACAATCGGTCTTTTTTGTGCGTTTTTTATACAACTCATTGGAGGTTTTATCTTTTTTAAATAACTTATTTTTTTGGTAATTACAATGAATATTTTGGCATAGTTTAAAAGCACTTCGGTTTATTCATGTACTTTTCGCATGATAATTATTGTGAATAAACAATCTGAACATTTAGTCTGAACTTTCTAATCTATAATTTGAGACAGAATGTTCATCCCCCACCCTTTAAAATCCCCATTAAAAAACAATTTCATTCATTTCAGGAAATATTATCATGCAGAATCAGTCATTTTCCTGAAAATTGGTCGCTTATAAATATTTATTGCTGTAGATTTAAATTAAAAAAATTGTCGAAATTATGTACCCAAGGAACTAAGAAATTTCAATTCGATGAGTTAAACAATGGAAAAAGCCATCTAAATAGCACTTCCATTATCCCTTTCAGTTCTCAGTCGCAAATATGGAAGCAAATAATCTTGCAAACAAGTGGTTTTATTTTCTTTAGTGGTTTGATAAACTACAATTTGCGACAGAATGTTCATCGCCCTTCTATACAAAGCCCCATTACCTCATTTAGCTCATTCATCTCTGGAAATATTATCTTGCAGAATCAGTCATTTTCTCGAAAATTGAGCTCCAGGAATTATTTATTTTAGCTAATTTGAATTATCATTTTTTAAAAAAATTGTATACCCAATGAAGTAAGAACACTCAGTTCGAGAAGTTAAAAAAGTCATTTAAGTAACACTTCTATTATCTCTTTCAATTATCAGCCCCAAATATGGATGCAAATAATCTTGCAAACAAGTGGTTTAAATAGCGGTTTGATAAGCTATAATTTGTGACAGAATGTTCATCGCCCACCTATAAAAAGCCCCATTACCAGACAATCGCATTCTTCTCGGGAAATATTATCTTGCAAAATCAGTAATCATTTATCATGAAGCAGCTTAAATCAATGGCGCTTTAGAAAGTTGCGCTATTTAACACAGCTCGTCGTTATCGTTAAAGAAGAACAATTAATTGCTCAGTGTTCCTTCGCTGTTCTTTCTTCCCGACTTCAAAGCATTAATCGTAAAGTTTCTCGCAGGGTCAAGAAAATCTCGTCCAAGACGGGTAATTAAAGCCCTGGATTTTTTTTATGTAGCCTTATTTCCGGTGAGAAAGCAACGTAACATCATTAATCTCCTAATGGAACTTGATTTTCAAGGTTTCGAAACGGAGCTCGCACCACGATCGATTAAACAAGTCACTCAAGGCCGGGAAAACTAATCGTAGATTCATTTAAAAGTAATTTTGTAGCCACATCTTGTGAAATATTTTTAGATTTTTTTTTTACAAAACAGATTTTTTTCCACACGAAATTGTTTCACTTTTTGGGACGTGACAGTACTTCCTTATTTAAATACGCCAATGACATTCGCAAAAGAATCCTATCATTTTTTGCCTTCTAAACTCTTTATGACCTATTCCATAGAAAATTGTCATTTTTTTCAAGTGACGCTTCATACATTTCAAAAAAATAATTTAAAAGGTTAAATAACAAAATGTTGCTGCTTAAGAAATCACAAATGTATGTGTGTCTTCTTAAGCAAACAATTTCGTCATTACCTTTTAAAAAATATATATATATATATATATATATATATATATATATATATATATTTTAATATATATATATATATATATATATATATATATATATATATATATATATATATTTTATATATATATATATATATATATATATATATATATATATATATATATATATATTTTAATATATATATATATATATATATATATATATATATATATATATATATATATATATATATATATATATATATATTTTATATATATATATATATATATATATATATATATATATATATATATATATATATATATATATATATATATATATATATATATATATATATATATATATTTATGAAATATAGGAAACGTCACGAGCGGGACAGAATGACGGTTTTTAATGGAATGTCAAGAAACATATTTTTTTTCAATGGTTTAAATTATTATTACTCAACAAATAAGAGATGTTTCCTTTAAGTTGGTATCTTAGCTTTGAAAACCTATAATTTGTTTCGTAAGTGTTTTATTATCAGAACAAAGTTATTAAGTAATGCATACAGCAAACTACAAAATGTGGACTTTGGATGCCCCGCACGTAACGCATGCGAAAAAAATTAATCTTTAAGTAACAAAGCTATTTATATATATAAAAAAATACTGTTTCAGGAGCACAATTGTGAAGTTTTAAAATGTGCTAACTCCAGTTTAATTTAAAATATTAAGATCTATAACAAATTGTTGGTGAAATTATCGAGTCGGATTGTCCCGAGCTTAACGGTGTAATGGCTTTTATCAGCTTCCTGGAGTGCTCTAAGAGTAATATTGACAAACTGAAATACCCTAAAATTGTAAAACTAATCAAACCTAATGACAAGGAGAAAAGTCTAAGTTCAGAGCCCTTAATGATAAAGGAAATATAACATTTTTTAAAAAAATTTGTTTATGTCAAACATCCTAATAACTAAGAAATAATAAAAAGAATGAAAAAACTAAACGATATTGAAAAAATATCTAAACAGAATTAACATTATATGAAACATAAAAAACGAAAGCTGAAGGAACAACTCAAATATGTACCTAAAATAAACAGTCTAGTGAAAAAGGTCAAAATACTAATAACTTAAAAAATTTCAAATGGCAAACGAAATATTCTGAATGACTATTGGAAAGTTCTAAGGGCAAATAAAAACATTCGAACGACTGAGAAAAAGCGTGATGACTCATGACAAGTCTTAACGAAAGGGGAGGGAGGGGAGGTGGATCCCCATTCAAGTACAAAAGTTCCAAATGACAAAGAATAGTCTTAGTGATTATGAAAAATATTCGAATCATTGATGAAAATTCCTAATGGTGATAACTAGAGAAAACATTTTTACGAACGATGAAAGTCTCCAAATCGTATCCGAAATTGCGAAAAAAATCCTAATCACTAATGAAAATGTCCAAGGTCAAAGAAAAATGATTTAATTATTTTTTTTAAAAACCGAGTGGCTAAACGAAATTCCTAATGGCGAAAATCCTAATACTGTATGAATAAAACGTTGTAAGGTTGTGATTGAAAGAAACGATCCTACTGAGAGATGGAAAATTTTAGGCGAAAAGAAAATAAAAATAACTATTAAAGAAATTCTCTCTAAGATGGATAAATCCCAGTGACTTAGAGATTAGTAAAATGTCTAAGTGGTTTTCAGACTATGTTCAATGTACCTCTAGGCTTTTTAGAGGTTAAAAAAAATGAAGAAGTTATTGCGAGCACATCCCTGCAATCAAACAAAATCCAAAAATAAATGATGCCTAGGGCATTAGTTAATGCAGTTTATGGAAATTTTATGTTATGTTTGTATGTTTTTAATTTAAAAAGTAAAGTACTTTTCTTAAATTGTTCTACCGATTAGCAAACTGAACATGCAATACCTATAACATTCTGCAGCCAGACTTCAAGATCTCAAATGTGAGAAATTGAACATCCAAAGCTGGGAAGAAATTGGTTTGATGTATGCTTCTGAAAATTAAGATGGCCAGAAAAAGGTTAACGTGCTGCGGCCTGTAACATGTTTATGGAATTTAAATTATGTTTTTAGGCGGGCTTTAAGAGTGAAATGGACGCCTCCGATCCACTGAAAATATGGTTCTAAAAAGGGATACGCAGTCAGAGTTGGTGGCCAAGAGTCGGAGTCGAACTGATTTTGGGGTAAAAGAGTCGGCTTCGAAGTTAAATGGTTAAAGTTTCAATAGTCGGAGTCGGTGATTGAACCTTAGAGTTCACAACTCTGCAGTCCTTGCAGAGTTGGAGTGAATTTGGGGTAAAGGAGTCAGAAGCGAAGACGGAGTTGCAGATCTTCCCTCCGAATCCATTGCCCTGGTTCTAAGAGGTCCCTTAGTCAACAAAATTTTTAAGATCATTAGTACAGAAAAATAGCTGCAAGGAATAATGTAGCTATTCCTTGTATGTGTGTATATCTTTTCACAAACCAAAAGTGATAAATGTATTCAAACTTTACAGGATACAGGAGTTGCTTGGAAACTGTCTCATAGCACTCAGGCTCATCTAATTCAGCTTTACAGCATGTTTCCACTTTGAAAATAAGCAACTTCAAATTATCTCCTTATGGTGATGTAGAAATATTTCATTTTCCTACCATACATTATGTGTCAAGAACACTAAATATTTCCTGATATGATTCTTGGTATCCGAAAATAGTGTGACAGTAACACACCTAAATGAACCTTTTAACTCTTTTCCAACCCCCTCTCCCCGAGAAAAGCTCCGCATCCCGAAAACTAATGATTCAATACGTTTTATTTCAAACTTATCTATGGCGTTTAAAATGTTCGTCACAACTTCTTCGCCTATCTTGTTAGCCTTTTAACAATTAGATAAGACAATGTAACTAGGGAATCTCGTAAAATTTCTAAAGCGCCTCCTTCGCCAGCATCTCTGGGGATTCCAAAGAGATTACCTTAATGCCCAAAGATTCAGGCTCCCAAGGACCTATCTACCCTTTCGCCACTAAGGACTTTATCGGCAATGGCAATAGCCGTCCAACTTTATAATGCCGTCTATTTGGAAAAAATCCCAAGAGATGAGGAACTCCTGGTTTAAGGTTTGCCGGTCGCGTATTCAGTTCGTGCCTTGGTATCATCCGTTGCTACAGAAGAGGGGGAAAGGGGCGATGGAACTCCCTGAGGGGGGTGCGAGGCACGCGATCGAAGAGAGAACGCCCCATTAGCGCCCTTCCCTGGGGCTTTGCGTGATTTGAAGCGCCCCTCTGCGTAATAAGAGGTTGAGCCGTATTGCATTCAAGGGACGGAAGGAGGGGGTAGACGCTGTGTTCCTTGAATCTAAGAATGAAAAGGAAATGGAATTAGAATGGATTACTTTTTGTTTGATGTTTTTCTTTTGTTTTATTGGTAAATGTAATATGTGATTGAAAATTCCGATTTTTCTGTATATCATACACACACATATATGCTTTGCCCTTGCACGTTTTTCTAAAATGCTGAAACTACTTTTGATGAAGGAAGATCGCTTGTTTGAAGATACGAAAACTGTGTTAGTAAAGATGTCGAAAGTTCGTTTTCACTATACGTTTTACTCTTGTACGATATTAACAAGGTTACATTGAATCCTTAAAAATTAGTTTGACGCGCCGTTTAATTCAAATATCTTCGAAGTTTTTTATTTATATCATAAAGGAAAGATACAAAGCAGATACAATTGAATTGAAAGTCAAGCAAGACATACTACGAAATTCAAAATTCCACGATTTGAATTCAAAATGTCTTATTTTAAACAATATTCAGCTGCAACAAAGAAATATTTTGTTAAAATCATTTTTCAAAAAAATGACTTTTTTCCAACATTTCGTGAAAAATATGCTGACATAGATACAGTTTATTCATATTGAATGCTAAGGATCATGTACATAGATTTTTTTTCCAATTTTTATAATAAAAGTTATATTTAACTCCCTCTCTATGAAATACGTATAATGAATTTTGAGCTCATTTTTTTTTAATTTCAAAATTTCTACTTAATTTAAACAATTCTTTAATGGGCTAATCAAATCGTTTCAAATGTTACTAAGAACTGTTTTTAAGTATGATTCTATTGAAGTAAATAACTCCGCAAGCTCCTGAAAGTATGGACATTTCTCTTTAACTTCTTTTTCTCTAAAATACAATTACAAAGTAAAATCGAGATGATAACGTTAGCATTAACATAACTGTTGGCATATTTTGAGCGGCTATGTTCAATCGTTAAACATAAAATGCAGTATAGTTTTCCGAAATAAAAAATTATGAAATTCGTATTTGAATTTGTATCACAGTTTTCAGTTTAGTTTCTGGAATAAAGAGCATTTTTCTTAATACTGATAAGAGTTCATGATAGGGTGATAAAATTTCGTTTAAGTAAATCAAAATCAACTTTAATCAAGTCTTTTGCAATAACAATTCAAACCTTAACAATAAAATAAATCGTAGGTTAAAAAATTAAAAGTATCTGGATGCAGGCAATACATATTGACTACTAATCGAATAACTAATAATATCTGCATTCATTTATTTTAAACTAGTTTCTACTCATTTATATCTGCTTTACTTGTGAAGTAATGAAAATAATATTGAACCTGAGTAATGAATATATACCTAGCTAGTTAACTAAAAAGTAAGGTGCAGTTTCACCAAGTCAGAGATTGTTTTTTTCATTTGCTAATTTCCAAAATGCTCCATGCGATCATCGAGCAAATTTTCCCCCAAATGATTGATATCTAATTTTTTACCCTCTTAATGGTTGCCATGAAAGTTACGAAATCGCATTAATCCGTTCTCTTTTTCTAATTTCATGTAACTCTATTTTGCGATAGTCAAGACTGGCAATTAGTTATCCCTGGAGGTTATGGCCACACATCACCACTGCTTTCGAGTTCATTAATAAGTCCCAATTTTTCCAACTCTGACAACAAATTCTTCCTCGGAGCCCTGAATCTCTTTCCGAGGCACTTTTTGCCCGAAACGCTAATCCTGCCGCCAGTGTCGGCTCCAATTAATTTCTATCCTCAACGGTTTTATGCAGAGTAATGATGTCGCTGGAGTCAGCGAAACGGAAAATTAATTACCGATATATTGGTGAGCCCCAGGGGTTTCTCGTTATTTCGGACGCATTTTAAACAAGAAGTAAAGTTTCAGACGATGCTTTCTTCCCTCGATCAGTAGAAATTGATTGTGAATAAAAAACGCTTTCTTGTCCCGACTGAAGCATTGGGTGAGGTGTCATTCGATGGCCAGCTCCAGAGGAGATTAATGGCTCGTAATGTCAGAGTCCCATTTGAGTTTCTGTCGTAAACAAACTACCTGACGTTTGCTGTATTACTTCCTGAGAAACGTTCCTTTCGCAGGGGACTTCTTGGACTCTTCTTTGCCTTTTTTGTTTGATCTTGTGACGTTTGCTGTTCGCACGTAAGTCCTTAATTCGGCTTGTCTTTCAAGTCGTATAGGATTTCGCTGAAAGAGCGAAATTATTTTCTCTTTAGTAGTTCCAGATGTTGTTTTTAACTAGATTAACCTGAAACTGTAGGCAATGATATTAGTTTTTTAAGCAAAAAAAAAAAAAAAAAACTCTACATACTCTGATGAAATACATTTCATCATATTGCCTTGTTAAGTACAAAAGTCGTATTGAGTTACGGTGACCAAGTGGTTCTTTGTCACATATTTCACCTGAATGCAATGTTCTATGGTCGTTTGACAGTGAGAAATAGATTTTTTTTTTTTAAATCTGAAAAAGTTGTATCTGAATGAAATACATGGAGGTGCATTACTTTAAACGGCAATTTCTCATTTTGAACTCAGTTGCACATACTGCTTTTGCGCTTAGCACGGCAGTACAGTAAAATTACCAATTCTTAAAAGGAAACAATAGTCAATTGACCATTTTTTTCCTATTACTAATACCACTCTCTGGTACCGCTTATAATTGAAGTCCTCTTAAAATAATTGTACAACAATATTTTTACTCCATTGTTTTTTGTTTGATTTTAAAATCTTCTACTTTTCCTTTTATAAATATTCAGTCCACATACAGTTTCGTTTTACTACGTTTTTATTTTTTAAACAAGAAAAAAAAAGAGAACGTTTCATGCCTTCCAATGGAAAACATCAAAAGTAATTTTGATTTACTGAAATATGAAGTTGAATCGTTTAAAAAAAATTACATGAGTCATAATTTTCTTACCTAAAAGTAATTTTGCTTCCATTCTAACCTAGAAATTCCGCTTGTTGTGATGGAATACAATGTATTTCATTAGACAATCACCATTTCAAAAAGTGAAACTAAAATAAATTTCTTTCTTTTTTTTTTTACTAATATTGCTACCGCTCTCTGGCACCACTTAAAATTAATGTACTTTAAAAATTATTGAACCAAAAATGTTCCTACACTACATAGCTTTTTAATTATTTCATTTAAAATTCTACTTCAAGGAGTCCTTTATGAAATTTTTAATTGGTATTTCAGTACTACAATTTTTTAAAAGTAGTTGTAAACATAAAGAAAGAAAGAAAAAAATAGTGTTATTATCTCTTTCTCTGTGAAGCATGAACAGCAGTTTTGATTCCTTGAAACATTAAGTTTAATTTCACAAAAAAATTCCCTTGATCCAGCTTTGTTATACGTAGAGATGGGAACGGTCGGGAAAAAACCGAACATTTTTGGGGGAAAACTTTTTTTTTTTTTTTTGAACGGGCATATTTGCACTCGGAAAAAAACGAAAATTTCGAAATGTCTAGCATTAAATTATGTGTTCAGAACTTGATTATGCTTACATCCTAATGTTTTTTTTTGTGTGTGTGTGTGTGTGTGTGTTCAGTATCCCAAATGAAAAGCTATCTGTGATAATGAAATCTGTAACATAATTTACTTTCCTGTTACACCAAAATATTAGTTGTGTTTTCCCCTCATTAACAGTGTAAATATATACACAGAACAGAAATAGTGTATAAATAATATCAAATAGAAGAAAGACCTAAAAATAAATTTTAATATATGTCCTATGTGTCCTCAGAGAATAAAATGCATATCACAATCTTTTTAAAAAAAAATAAATTTAAAAAAATCTCTTTCAATCTCACAATTCACAGTTAAAGAAAAACAAATGTTTCAAGAGATTTGATTTAACAATTTGCAAAAATCACATCTTACTCAAAACTAATTGTTGATTGGTGATTTGACAAGTGTATTATACTTTTTGGCGTTTTAAACAAAGAACTGGTTTTTCTTAAATAGTATAAGTTCCCCCTAAACTTCTGCCAGAAAGAAAAAAAAGCGAAACATTGCTTGTATATATCGTTAAATATTTCACATGTTATGTTTTTTAAGGAAAATATAGCTAATAAATACATAATAATTCGTATAAATTAATAATTTCCAAATTTTCCAGAAAACATCTGGGAAAAAAAACTTTTTTTTTCCATATCCTCAAAACTTCCGGAAATTTTACATCTCTAGTAATACGTAATAGCTTTCTAACCAATAGATATAAAAGTGATCTATTCTGTTTTTAATAACTGTTTCAACTGTCAAATAGTTTCATTTAATAAATGAATACATAGATCGTTACATTTGATCCCCCTTTTTACCTTATTGGCAGTACTTCAATCAAAATTTTTCTCTCACATGCCCCTGAGCCCTGAGCAAGGTAAGCGCAGCCGAAAAATTCCACGTGACCTACACGAGACAATGACCTACTAAAGCAGACGGCATCAGGCCTAAAAGCAATCATCTTAGATTACACACCTCCTTCAAGCAGACGACCCCTACTAAAGGAAAAGAATGTGCACCAAATTTGAGTTCTAAGGTCTCAACCCCTCAGAGGGCGCTAGACCTTGAGGGACTTGGTCACGCTCGAAATGTGGGCGTGAATAGAATTTCCCCCATCCCTCGAACATCTGCTCGACCCCACATAGCCAAATAATAATGATCTAGAAAAGAAAAAAAATCTAGAGCTTAAGGAACGTGAATTACCGTCTTCAGAAGAGGAAATTTTCGTTTGATGTGACTTATCCTTACTTCTGATGTCGCTCGTTTTTTTTTTTTTTTTCAAAGCTCTTTCCAATTTTGTATTCCCGTATGCCCGGAGGCGGTGAATGGAAAAGCTTTTTCTTTGCACAGTTTGCCCCTTCCGGTTACTTCATAAGATCCCTGCAACACGAAATACCGAGGAAAGGTTTTCTAAGGAGGAGTTCTGTTCTACTGTTTTAAAACTTGATAAAATTCTTATGCAACTGTCCTAATTTTATGGCATATTAATTACTCGCAATGATTTCGAGAGAAATAAGGCAAACCTCTATAAATCTATGTATCTGTGAGAGTCTTCAAACAGCATTTTTTTACTTGATCTTGAAAAATCCTTGCTTTTCACATGAAAAACAAACAATAAAATGAAGTCATTAACACTGCTTCAAACGAAACTTATCAAACATATAAATGCGTTTTCCAAAACATGTAAAAGATCTAATTTCAAAAATTATCAGCCTGTACTGGCACCAGTTTCTTTATAACAGAGCTTTAGTGACCAAACACCGAAAAATAATCAATTTGCTAATTACCGCAAAATACCTTCTTGTGGGACTGATGTCGACATGAGTGATTCATGTGTCAGTGTAAAATTCATCAATGTTGAGTTCCCAGGTATGTTCCATTTCTAATGAGTCTACCTAATAGTTCATGGAACATCCATGACGTAAAATATGGGGTATGTGACATCGATATCAAATTAAACGTCGACTCCGTGGTTGAAGCATCGATATACGAGCTAAAACATTTTGACGCATCGACATCGGTTCCAAACCTCTAATTAAACTCTTTATTACAAAAACAATTCATAAAAGATAATTTCCTCTATTTAAGAGCATAAATGAAACGTCGACTTCTGGTTTTGAGCATCGATATACGAGCAAAAACATTTCGATTCATCGGTATTGGTACCGAACACACAGTTAAACCCTTCATAACAAAAACAATTCATAAAATATAATTTCCTCTTTTTAATAACCTAAACCCGTCACAGTACTATCTTACTAACATACAAAGCATGCATAATTAGGATTTTAAAACCTATTTGAAAATTAAGATATTCTACTAATCTTGGCAATAGACACATGATTATTACCATTATTTTTAACGTGTTTACGTGTTTAGTGTTGTAACAATAAAATACGATCTTAATCGATCTTAGTTTCTCCAGAAATACAATAAATGACGACATTTTCTTTGCTTCTCATATTAATATGGTATTTAAAAAAAAAAGTGCCATGTGTAATACTTAAAATTAACAAAATTTTGAATTATTTCAGCGATTCAAAGAAATGCAAAATAGATTTATATGATAATTATAAGATGATAGCACCAAAATAAATATTATAATCACGAAAGTACGTTTTTTTTAAAAGTTTTTATTCTATGATCTCCCCTCCCCCCCTTCCGCCAATAGATAACTGATTTTCCCTACTAGAAAGTACAATATATTTTATTAAAGATCTTTTAAGCACAAAATAAATGTAAAGGAATAAAACAAAACCTTTTCAAAATGAAAAGGTTTATCTAGCTGTTAAAGAATTTTGCGTTTCTTTTGAAACACTACTTTTAAAACGTCGAGAAAAAAGTCAACTCTTTCATTCTTCAGGAATATTTACTTTTTTTTTCTCTCCAAAAAACTTTTGAGCATAAGAAACTGGAATGAAAAACACATTAAAATTTTATTTATCTTTAAGTAGGTTCTTTATTTTTGTTAAAATTTAGAAACACAATATTGAACATTCTTCGGAAGTAGAAAAGTGCTTTTAGATAAGATTTTTAAAAAGTTTCGAGTTCAATGTATTCAAGACGTTCTGGCTTTTAAAAGTTTTTGTGACAACCTTTGAAACTTGTTAACTTAGAAATAAAAGTTTTCCTTTTTCCCTCATATTTAAAGAAAAACCTGCAAAGTATCCAATTCACTTTTATTTCTTTGATGTTAGATATAAAGATTAATTATAGGTAATATAAGCATCTAAATACTTATCAGGAAATTTCTTTTGAAACTATATATAGATTGAAAGTAAAAGTTTATAGTTCAGTCATTTAATAGCGAAGAATGTACAAAGTGCACCGTACAGTCAATATACATTAACAGAAAAAGCTGCAAAAAACAAACGAGTGTTTCGCAACCGATGATTTGAAAATTCGTTTCATAATATAACGCTAGTATGCAAAGATTTATAAACTATTATCGTAAAGTATAGTTATAAATTTTTGCACCTGAAAAAGAAAATTAATTTTAAAAATATATTTAAAATTAATAAATAATATTATTTTATTTTTAAATATTTTTCCAGAAGTTTTTTCACAACGTTTATTCACATCTACGCTTGTACTTCGTAGAGTTGCGATTGAAACGATTTTCAACTTCACACCAGGCACTAGCGCATCCAGAATTTAGATTCGGAGGGGAGCGGGTTCATTCATAGAAGTTCTTACATAGATACAAATTGTCATATTAAAATTAACAGTCTGTGCAAAAAACAAAAGTTTTGGGAGGTTGTCCCTAAAACGCGGCGTCCTGGGAGCTCTTTTCTTTTGCAAACGTTATCTGCAAAAGAAATTCGATGTTAACTTTACAAACATGCTTTTACATCATTAATTTCCAATGGGGGGGGGGGCAGACTTGATGAGATAAAGATCAAAATATCAACAATTTATGTAATCATCTTGAAGATTTTTTTTAAATACATTTTCTTAATTAGAGCAAAACTTTGTAAGCAGTCTGCATTTTCCCACGCATACGTCGTACTTTCTCAATTTCAAAATTTGTAATTAATTGGAATGTTTTTTTAAAGGAAAAATTCTCATGCAGTTAGCAAAAACGACGTTTGCTTAAAATGTTACGGGAAAATCAAATAGATGAGGCAATCATGCCTTCTGTAATGAAGATGTAGATGAGGATGAAGGAGAAAATGGGGATAAAAAAAGAGCCATTTGGGAGATCGGCGTAAAGTAGTAAATTTCGGAGAATGAAATCTATAAAATTTGTAAATTTCTGAGAGTGAAATCTACAAAAAATGTAAATTTCTGAGGATGAAATCTACAAAAGTAAGTTCCCACAAAATTGTTTTCTAAAAATTCTAACGTTTCTCTGGTACTTTTTATTGAAACAGAAAATCTTGAATGCCAGAAAAGGAGGATGTTGTTACGTATGACTTTTTGCTTCAAACTTAACATAGAGGCTAAACTAGTTCACAATTAAATACTACCTCATTCGTAAGGTTTTTTTTTTTTTTTTGTATTACAACAAAAAAATTTACGAACTAGCTTGAATTTTCTTTTATACATTGTAATTACACTAATATATATATATATATATCAAACTAGTTAGCATTTACGTTGCACTTAAATTTCGTATCAACAGCAATTTTATTTTTACTAACTACCAAACGGCACGAACTTGAGGGACACGGATTTAGACAAAATCCTAGATATAGATCAATTCCCACTAGGTATGAGCCCAGGTAAAGGGGGGTTGACTGCGTAAGCCCTAGTTCGGCTGCAACGGGGTTCCAAAGTTGATGATTTGGTCCCAGTATTACAATTGATTTTTTTTTTTTTTTTGGAATTACCATTTTTAGCTCTTTTTCTGCTATTGTACTTGCAGTATGAGCCATTTGCATGCACTTAGATTTGAATCATTTACGCTGAATGCTAATTTTTAATAAGTAGTTCTCAAATTTAAATTAGATACTACTTTAAATTTCAGTAACTTGAATTCCATAATAAATAACATAAATACAGGACATTTATAGTTTGCAAATGAAACTAATTGTTTTCGTTTTATATTGATTCTCTGTTAGTAAAAAATATTTATCGTTTGTTAATGGAAACATTTACTTGAACTGGATATTTTTCGGCTGTCATCAAAGATATTCCACAATGATAAGCAAAAAGAGGGAGAGGAGAAAAAGCTCTAATGTATTGCATGAATGATAATAACGAACTCTAAAACCGTTTATGAAAAACGATAGCTGCCATTTTTATTTTATATAAAAGGATACATCTTTATGAGTGAGAAAAAAATATGCAAATATCAAGCATTCGTACTTTTGTGTGTAAGTTGTGTTGATTTTCAAATGTTGTTTGCAGTTGCGGTGACAATAGTCAATAGAGTTTAGAAAATGTCTCAGAGAAGTCGTTTGCCCGATTCGTTGAGGTGGCGGGTTTTTGGACGGATGTAAATTGGGTTGTCTCAGGCTGATACTGCTAGACGTTTCAATGTGTCTCGTAGTGTTGTTCAGTGACTTTGAGATTACCAATCAGAAGATTCTGTGTCTAGAAGACCTGTTCCAGGTCTTCCACGAGCTACAACACCTGTAGAAGTCCGTTTCATAGTTCTTTCGGCCCGAAGGAGAAGAATCACTACTGTGCCGCAGCTCGTTGCAGACCACTTTGTAGCATCAGGAAGAAGAATCTCAGCTACTACGGTGCGAAATCGTCTAATGCATGATGACCAGTTATGTGTGTTCCGCTCAACGGACAACAGCAGCGGATCCGCTTATGCTGGGCAAGAGAACATGTTTCCTGGACCTAGAAGCAATAGGCTTCTGTGCTATTCACAGACAAGTAAAGATTTATATTGGAGAATGATTCTGGGCGTCTACTGATCTGGCGGGAACAGCGCACTAGATACCATCAATCCTACACTGTTGAAAGGCACATTTATAGAGATGGTGGAATCATAGTTTGGAAAGGGATCTCTCACGCTGATCTGCAGGTGTTCCATTGAGGAACTCTGACTGGTCTGAGATATCGGGGTGAGATCCTTGATCCATATGTCCGCCCATATGCTGGTGCTATTGGTAATGACTTCATTCTGATGCACGATTTCGCCGAGTTCGGATTGTTGAGGAGTGTCTTGAGGACTACGGTTTGGAACGAATGGAATGGCCGGTTCGATCTTCAGACCTGAATCCGATAGAATACCTTTGGGACTACCTTAGCAGACAGATTGCTGCTTTAAATCCTCCTCCAAGGTCATTACATGAGCTAGAACAAGGTTTACTCTGTGTCTGGTCTTCGCTTCCTATTCTGGTGTCCGACAACTTAATAAACAGCGTGGAAAATCAATGCCGCCAATGTATTCAAGTTATAGGGGAAACACATTCCTTATTACAACATATTTTTGTATTGTTTCTATCACATTTTATTACATAGCAATGTGATATTCTGTTTTATTAAAGAATAGACTCATCAAAACCAAAATCGCCAGAATAATTGGAAAATCTGCTTCCTTAAAACTTTAAAAATTTCAAAATTCTCCCAAATACTTTTAAACGTGAATACCTGTCTATAAACCATTTCAAATTTTTCATTTTTATAAAACTACTCAAAACATATTAAACACAGCTGAAATTATCCAGCTGTAATTCACTATTCTTCATATTCAACTGCAAATAAAACACGTCTAATAACCTGACTTGTTCCTACATGTTTACGAGCCAGCTTGAGAGCATCAAAACCAAAATTGCCAGAAGAATTGGAAAATCTGCTTCCTTAAAGCTTTAAAAATTGCAAAATTCTCCCAAATGCTTATGACTCTTTTAAACATAAACATATAAACCGTCTGCTTACTCAGCAAAATTATCATTCCAGAGAAACATGCACAAAGTTTTTCTTCCGTTTGCTGCGCTTGGAACGGGAGGTGACGTCCCATTAAATCAAAGAAAACCTATCTCTTCCTTCGCATAAGAAGTAAATTTCTATGCAAAGTGCTCCAGGAGTAAGAGCATAAAAAAGCAGCAAACAAAAGCGAAATGAAAGAGAAGAGTTGAAGAGGATAAGCTACTTCGATACTGTTGAGCCTTGATTCGAAATTTTCCCGTTTTCCTATCTCCGGGAAAAAAAATAAACGTGAGCTAGAGCAAGAACTATAAAAGACAAGACGTCACTTCTATGTAATGGCTTCAGTTCTTTGTCTTGTTTCTCTAACGAACATTTCAAAGAGTAGCCAGAAGCGGAATATTTTCTATACATGGTGGGTTTCTTTGTTTGTTTTTTTATTCCGAGCAGGAAAGTTATAACTTTGCTACTGCAAAATATCAATATAATAGAATTCTCTTTTTTGCGCATATACTAAATAAAAGAAGAAAATTATTTATTTAAGGTAAAAGTTTTTTTTTAACTTCAATGGAAAAAAATTGAAGGGTTATTCATGTAAACAAACTGAAACAAAAGACATAAAAAAGAAAATTTAAACTGCATACTATGAAACTATATTTTCTGAAAATATTAATGGAACATTTCACTGAAAAGCCACGCAATTTTCTTTTTTTAAAACAAGTTACAAGTTTTTTTTAGAAACAGAATGCTCTTACTTTGTCATACAATGCCTAATTTACTTTAATAAAATACCTATTACTTTTTTTTATAATGCTTGTTTACTTACAGAAAAAAATTTTCCTTTAAGTATTTTACTTCAGTTTCTTTTTTAAGCTCAATGCATAGATTACTTTAGTAAAAAAGCGATTACTTTTTTCTCAATGCCTATTTTACTTATATTACTTATTACTTTTTTCACGATGCTTGTTTACTTATATAGAAAACAGTACTACTTCTTTCACAATGCGTGTTTTGTTTTTATGTTTTTTTAGTTGAAGTTTTTCATTAAAATACAATGACTGATTCACTTTAACAAATACCCTGTTACTTTTTTCACAATACTTGTTTACTTATGTAGAAAATATTATTACTATAACTGCAATACAGTGGAATCCGCTTAATTGGACCACCGGTTAATCGGGTAAGCCACTTATTATGACCAAATTTTAAAGAATCAGAACAAATCTCATAAACACAAGCCTAATGCAGGGTGAGTTCGATCGAATCTGCCATACGAAGGGGGGTGATAGAAGAGCCGAAGCGAAGTATAGAACCACCCATTATCGTGTCGAATCCTAAACCGTTATCGAGTTATGGTGGATATAAGAAAATGAGTGAAAAAACAGAATTCTGAGAAAACGACCGATTTCTGAGATTTTTGTAGAACCTACAAGGAAAATAAGTACATATTTAGAAATAACAGATTAAATCCTACAAAATGACACCTTTCCCATCAAGATAGTAGCATTTTATAGCGAGCAACAAGATTTGAAACTTTGGACACAATCAGAATTAAAATGGCACCAAAGTTTTCAAGTGACATTTTCAAAAACAATCTTATGAGCTACAATCAGTCAAATCTACCAAAACCTGGCCAATTTTACTAATTTTCAGATGATACAACAACAAATCATTTTGGGCTTTAAGTTCGGCAGAAATTCGGGCTTTTGTTGGAAATCGTAAAAATCTGCATTCGTTGAAAAAGGGAAACCACCGAAGAGACGCACTTTTGTGTTTTAAATCTTTTTCTAGAAAGCTTGCTGCTTTCTTTGTTTAACAAAATGATTGTTTTATATGAAAATAATAATTTTAGCATTTTATTAAGAGAAACAACACAACAAAAGATAATAAGTGGAAATTACTCTCCCGTGCTTTTCGCAATGGAAAAAACAATATTAAAAAAGTTACCCTAACATCGATGAACACATTTAATCAATTTTCAAAATCTAAAAAAGCTGCTGAAATTGGTCTCCGACACTTCTGTTACGCGCTCTTGCCTTTTTGCGAACGGAAACAACCGTTGCTCTTAGTGAATTTTCATTTCTAAGTTTCACTACTGCTTCATCAAACCGGTCGCTCAATTCCTGCAAACTGTCTCTTCTGCTTTGTAAACTTCTTGTTTTAAGAATCCCCAAACAAAGAAGTCAACTGGCGTCAGGGCTGGAGTTCTAGGTGGCCATCGAACGAGGCCCGTACTACCAATTCATTGGGGATACTGTTCAGTTAGAAATTCCCGAACGGCATTTAAGGAATGAGGTGGGGCTCCATCGTAATGGAAAATGATTTCCTCTCTCTCTGGAACAGGAATAGTATCAAGTAAGCCAGGCAAAAGGATTATGTTCAGCATAAGGATGCCAGTTATGCAAATTTATGATGCCCCCCATCTAGTGAACAACGACTTATCTGTCCACAATATCTTTCTTAGAGAACGGTGTTCTTCAGTGGCTCGAGATAGTAATCATCTGCAAAATGTTACCCGCTTTTCTAAATCTGAATTGCGCAATTCTTGTACTAGCGAAAAATGAAAAGGGTGATACTTGTTTTAGTTCAATGTTTTCATCACTTTACGTTGTGAAAGTCCACCTTCTCTAGCAATCGTGCGTGAACACACACTTGGGTTTTCTACAACTCGGTCCAGTACAAACTCTTCAGCATCGGCAGAACGGTGATACTGCAAACACATGATTTGTTATTCACTCGATGGGGCTGATATATTTCGCATAACTGGCATCAGTCTGCTGAACAAAGTCCATTTTTAACCCCAAGTTCCAAACTCGATTTAGTTTAAATGTTTGGATGATCGTAATCAGCGATCATTTAATGGGTCTGCTTATGTTTTAAGGTGTTTTAATGCAGGAAGCACATATTTAGAGTTCATGGAAGATCATTTGCCTGGCTTACTGGATTCTATTCCTGATTTGGAGAGAGTGGAAATCATTTTTTAACACGGTGGTAACTCTGCTCATTTTCAAATGCCGTTCGGAATTTTATTACTGAATAGTATTTCCAATGTATTGGTCTTACGGGTCCCATTCCTCAGTCACCTATATCGCCAGAACTGACACCAGTGGAATTCTTTCGGGGATTCTAAGAAGAAGTATACAAAACAGAAGTAACTAGTTTGCAGGAATTGGGCAACCTGTTTGATGGAGCAGTAGTAAAACTAAGAAATGAAATTTCACTAAGAGCAACGGTTGTTTCAGTTCGCAAAATGGTGAAAGCATGCATCAGGTGTGGCGGCGACATATTTCGGCATCTATTGTAAATTTTGAACATTGATCAAATGTACTCATTAATGGTAGTGTAACTTTCTTTTTAATAATTTCTCCTTTGTTGAAAGCACGGGAAAGTAATGCTTTTTTATTTCTACTTATTGTTATCTCTTGTGTTTTTTCACTTAATAAAATGTAAAAATTATTATTTCGATACAAAAATATCATTTTCTTAAACGAGGATATCAACATGCTTATGTGAAACTGAAAGTTTAAAACAGAAAAATGCGACTCTTCGCTGGTTTTCCTTTTTCAACGAATGCAGATTTTTACACTGTTTCAAACAAAAGTCTAAATTCCTGCTGAACTTAAAGCCCAATATGATTTGTTGTTGAATCATCTAAAATCTAGTGAAATAAGTCAGTTTTTGGTAGATTTGACCGATTGTAGCTCAAACGATTGTTTTTGAAAATGTCGCTTGAAAACTTTGTGGCTATTTCAATTCTGAGTGTGTCCGACGTTTCAATTCTTGTAGCTCGCTGTAAAATGCTACTATTTTGATGGAAAAGGTGTCATTTTGTAAGGTTTAATCTGTTTTTTCTAAATATGTACTTATTTTTCATGTAGGTTCTACAAAAATCTCAAAAATCCGTCGTTTTCTCAGAATTTTGTTTTTTAGTCATTTTCCTAATATCTACCATAACTTGGTTTCGAGTGAGGATTGGACACGATATTGGGTGGTTCTAGACTCCGCTAGGGCTCTTCTATCACCCCCTTTCGTATGGCAGATTCGATCGAACTCACCCTACATTATTCGCTTATAGGGACCAAAAATTCGCTTAATCGGAACAAGGAACATGAGAACAAATTGGAAAAAAATCTAGTTGTCTCCCGCTTTAAGCGAGTTTTAAGTAGTTAAACTTGCTAAGTTTAATAGTTAGTGGAATAAAAATTAATATTGGTTGCTTGTAACTTTGAATTAAACCCAGCAATATTAACAGGAAAAAATTAATTAACGAAACTCCAATTGCGGCACGACTGTTCCAGCAGACTAAAAAAATCAGAGAAATTTAAAACTTCCTTTGTTCAGTCATCACGTTCAATAATATGTAAATATTTTCAAATATATAAATGTTGTAATTTTCATTTCATTGAATTTTTTAATGGCCGATTAGTACTTTTTAAATCTTATTTTTTCACTCTCACATTTTTAGTTCCGGTTGTTGAATCGAATCGTATTGACTGAAAGGAATGTAATTAAAACCGTATCAGCTTAAACACACTGTAGAACGAGTTTAAAAAGATTCTTTGCCTTATTTTAATTTGTTTTTAACTGAAAAAAATCTCGTTTCGTAAACGGCATTTTTTCTTCTTTGTATGCAAAACATACAAAGTACAAGCTTAACTAATACCGTATCGGTTTGAACCCGTAGTTGAACGCGTGTAAAAATATTCTTCGCTGTATTTCAATTTATTTTTAACTGATTTTTTTTTTTATAAACATCAATTTTTCTTCGTAGTGTGCTCACCATACATGTATGTCTTGCAATGATCATAATGGCATTTAAATGTTACGGGTATAGCATGTTCGTTTAAACTACAAAGGTCCTGTTCGCTTAATCGGGGACCAACCGGTTATTAAGATCAAAATTATCCCGTCCCAATGTGGTCCCATTAACCAGAATCGACTGTACCTGTTTTCCTTATATATATATATATATATATATATATATATATATATATATATATATATATATATATATATATATATATATATATATATATATATATATATATATATATATATATATATATATATATATATATATATATATATATATATATATATATATATATATATATATATATATATATATATATATATATATATATATATCTGTGTGTGTGTGTGTGTGTGTGTATTGCTTTTTTTTTACAATGCTTGTTTACTTCAGTAGAAAATGCTGTTTTTTTTTCTTTTTTTCCCAATGCCTTTGTTACTTAAAAAAACTGATACTTTCTTCGCAATTCTTGTCTACTTAAATAAAAACGATATGCTTTAAGTTAAAATAAAACGATATGTGTTAAGTTATCAAGCGTTTCCCAACACTGGATAACTTAAGAAAAAAAATATTAAGAATACAATAGGTACTGTTAATGAAGAAATTTCATAAAGATCTCTCGCAGAATTTATTGTTCATAGCTTTCTACGCATTTACCCATCGCTTATGTTGAAGCATAGAAGGCAGCCAACTTTTAGACCAAAGCAGCCGTTATAACTCAGACACAACAGAACTCGAATATGTATAAAATTTCTGCACAAAAGATGCGTAAGCTAACAATTTGTTTCTAATTTCATCCCCATTCTGACACTTAGAGTTGACTGCTTCCCTAAATAATGAATTCTCTTGTTATCTTAAAATGCATGTCGCCACTAATGATGAAGGACTGTTCATTATTTAAGTCATTATTTAAAGCCATAATTAAGCATGAAAGAGCTCCTGATTAAAGCCGGAAATTAAAGTAGACTTTTATTAAAGCTTTTGGATCAGTAATGCTATCTGTGGGTTTTAACATCAAATAATGAGAATACTTTTAGTTGCGAAGAGATAAGGGAAAGGGAAATTTTATGTAATAATGCGGAACGATTAAATTGCATTCAATTAACTAAAACTTAATCAGATGGTTAGGAAAATAATAAAAATTTATTTATGGGTAGTTTTAAATTATTTTCTTCGAAGAATTAAAATATTTAAAACAAATCAAAAACAAATAAAATAAAAAAAATCGTTAGTTATAATTTTACGAACATCTCTAAATGATTTTTTTTCCCATACATATTCATTTCAAGGCCGTAACCGGACTTTAGTTTCGGAGAGGTTTTTGCCACACACATTTCTCAGGAAATCTGTATAAACAATAAAATTTGATTTCATTCATATATTCTGTTCATTTATGTTACTCTAGGTTATTTAGGGGGGAGGCATGCTGATTTAGGGGCAATAATATTAGAAAATGTAAAACGACGTATATCTTAAATGAAAGGGAGAAATATATTTTGTGTACTCTATATAACTTCATAAATGTTAAATGTTCAATGTCTTTTAATAAATCAAAGGACAAAGTGCAAGTATTCATGTACGCGCATTCGAAATAATACTTCTTAAAGATATATTTTTGACATTATATTGTTATGTACATTCAAGTGTAAAGAACTTTAAAGCTTTTGTTCACGACAGGTATTCAAAACCAAAAGCACAGCATGGTATTGTTTTGTAAGAAATGATGCTCGCAAAACTTCTGTAAAAATAAATACTGCAAATAAATCATTAAGTTTGTAAACTTCTGCAATAATAATAATATCGTTTTTCAAATGAAGTTAAAAAAAAAAAATAATATTTATTAATAAGCTCAAAGTCTCTCTGTCTGGAGGATGCCTGTAGGGTGTCTGGATCTGTGACGCGCATAGCACATAGACCGTTCGGCCTATTTTCATGAAATTTGGCACAAAGTTAGTTTGTAGCATTGGGTGTGCACCTCGAAGCGATTTTTCGAAAATTCGATTTTGTTCTTTTTCGATTTCAATTTTAAGAACATTTTCCGGAGCAAAATTATCATAAGAGTGACGAGTAAATTACGAAATTATCATGGCGTGGAATGAGAGAGCGAATGAACATAGTCAATTGGCGAGAAATTCGTCATCCACTATTTGTAAATATACAGGCGAACCGAATGACCATTTAATTTTCAACACGGGCAAAGTCGTGCGGGCACCACTAGTACAAGATAAAAAAAAGTCACAGGTTTTTCAGCAAATAAAGTTAGGTTAAAAAGCAATTTTAGAATTATTTTTTGGAACATGTCTGAGGGGGTTGGAACCCTAAAATCCCACCCCTTAAATACGACTCTGATTTGTTTATTTCATTTACATTTTTACGCATTTCTTAGAAATTTCAGAGTAAGTATCACACTTCATGTTTATCTTTACTACAGCTTTTGTTAATGATGATGATGCTTCTCATTCTCGTGATTCGGAAATCAAACTCCAAAAGTAACATCCCTATCTCTTTTCTGCTAAAAAGGCTCTCGTATAGTTTTTCTGAAAATCATTTACTACGTTAAAATACAAAATCAAAACTAATTCTTTCCTGACGGTTTATTAATTCGTATTGAATAATTTATTAGTTTCAAAAAATCAATAATCCAACGTCATAAAGCACAAAAATCGTAAAAAATTGCAGACACGTGTTTCGGTGTTACAAGGAACATCTTTTTCAATGCAAAGAGGTGTGAGCTTCTGGATGAAAAGTCATCCGAGAAAAGCAACACGGTGGAACAGGAGATAGTGTAAATATCAAAAAATTGAAATTTAACAAAACAAAAAACATAAAATGACACCTGGAGGCAAAATTTATTATCTAATTCCATCAGGAAAAAACCGTTAAGTAATAAATTTGCTTCCACACATAGTTTTTCCCGCTGGTAAATTTATTGCTAATTTATTCAGAGTGGTTTCATTTTTGGACTTTTCGCATTGTTTATGGGTTTTCTTGGAAAATTTATTACTTAACGGTTTTTTCCTGATGGAATTATATAATAAATTTTGCCTCCAGGTGTCATTTTATCTTTTTTGTTTTGTTTAATTTCGATTTTTTGATATTTATACTATCTCCTGTTCCACCGTGTTGCTTTTCTCGGATGACTTTTCATCCAGAAGCTCACACCTCTTTGTATTGAAAAAGGTGTTCCTTGTAACACCGAAACACGTGTCTGCAATTTTTTGCGATTTTTGTGCTTTATGACGTTGAATTATTGATTTTTTGAATCTTCAGCACAAAGGTATTTATTCGTTAATTTATTAGTTTGTTAAGTTAATTGTTAACAAACAATTATAGTAACAAAAGTTTGTGCAAAAAGGAGGGTAACGAGAAACGAAAGGGTTTGGCACAATATACAGAATATGGCTCAAGAGTCAAGAGTAAAGATTCTGAGGGTACTAACAATATGACTGCAGTTTCGCCTTTGTTATGGATTCATAAGTCTGGAATAGTCAGTAACCTATCTAGAGACAGAAGTCACCTCATTGAAGCTGAGGGCACCAACAAACTGACAGCTCAGCTTCAATTAGATAACAGCTGTCTCTAGCTAGGACATTGGCTGTTCCTGACTAATGAGTCCATAGCAAGGACGAATCAGCAGTCTCTGGATGTCATAACTGGTCTGTCCCTAGAGTGCTTATCTGACTCAGGCACTCAAGCTCAAATTAAATTACTAGAGCAATTTCACATCGCGAGAGCTCAAGCTCTTAGGAGTTCACTGCCTTTTTTATATGGATTTTGTTTTTCAAATTTGTTAAGATATTTGGAGCAACTAAAAAAGAAACATCACACAGTTTTTTTTTTATCAACAGAAGTATTAATTTTTATCTACGAAAAATATTTTAAAAATTATTGGAAGTAAGACAAAGAAATTAAGTCAACCTACAGTGCTGGCCAAATTATTAGACTAAAGAGTTTTTTTTTTTTTTTTTTGTACACTATTTGTACTAAAATACTATTTATTTTACTGTTAAAGTACAGTAAATACTATTACTGATCATTAAGTTATTTTAGCATAATTTAATGTTTGCAGGTGGCAGCACTGTCTGCTTTGTTTATGTTCTTTGTTTATCTACTTACCAGAAACTTAACCTCAATCAGCTTAAACAGTTCACTAGTTCTTTTTATTAGTGTGTTCTGTTACATTTAAAGTTAGTTTTAAGTAATTAGTGAGTTTGTGTATGTGAGTATATATAATAGTGAGTATAAACAATTTTTTACCTCCTTTTTTAAAAAGTTAAGAAATGGTGTAAACCTTGTAAAAAATATGCCAAAAAGACTTAAAATGCTCATCAAGAACAAGGGAATGCATATAGATACTACTAATGCATACTAAATATTAGATAATTATTTCACTGTTCGTTAATGTGCCCATAGTTATGTAATCAATAAAGAATTTGCTTTTAAAACAGTCAGTCTAATAATTTGGCCAGCACTGTATATCCTCATTACTTCCCCTGTAAGGAAAGAAAAGGTAAATTTAAGCTAAGTATTGTCAGCATCTCAGTACCTCAGTGTCAAATGGACACAAGTCACATTATGATAACTTTACAGGGGAGAAGAAAAAAAATTCCTGGCCTCATGCAAAGGATTGAACCGGCGATGTTTTAATCCTGGCAAAAAATTGAAAAGGATTTTCAGTTAAGAAATACATTCACATGGCTCGATGCAGAATAGGCATTTACATACAATGCACTAATAAACGGAAAATCAATTTTCGGACTTACGTCAGTCTGGCTCTGAAGTATATATATGATGATGCAACTAAAATGTTCTTTAAGGCTGAAGACAACAACTTGATGCTATAGGTTTTTGTTCTTCGCAAACTTCTTAGGTTCGAGCAATTTTTCTGAAATTCACATTCCCATATAAAGGTTTTTCTCTGCGTATTAGATGACTTCTTTTTAAAAATATATGCATATAATTATCTCAGTTTTACAAGTTGGGATTTTTACATTCCGTAATTAGTTTTTTTTTTCTCAGCATTTTTATCTAGCTGTGATAGCTACTTTGATAAACCACACCCTTTAATCATAAATTCATTAATTCTCGAATAATTAAAAAAATAAGATTTCCTTTACTTTGAAACTAAGTTACTAAGCTAATTACTTTTTTGAAAAAAGAACGGAAGTTTATTCATTTAACACTTTTTAACAATTTAGTATTTTTCAAAATATTTCACGAACGCCACGATCAATCATGTAACGTTCGCGTAGAACTTCAGATCTCTGAGTACATTACCTTCATTTTTTTCCTCTAAAATCTTTCAGTAATACATAAATGAAAAACCCGCAGATTCCGCTGAGCAAAATGTTTCCTATAATCATCAATCATTATATGAAAGAACAGCTAGCACTAAATTTATTTCAATGATTAATTTAAAAAGCAGGTGATGAAGAGCAGACAGATCTACCTCCTAATAGCTAGAGGAAACTATAAATCTCTGAAATGCGTATAATCTATCAGGAGCTCTGGAGTCTGAACTAAAAATAATCAGAAAAAAATCTCGGAAACTTGCTTGAATATGACTCATTTCATACACCATTAGTGGATGTTTTCGTCTATAATTCATTATGATAAGTTAAAAGTAATAAATGCATATTACCCTTTTGAGAATGCATATGCATTTTAATATGCTTGTGTAATAACTAGTCTATTAGCGTCTTTGCGCTCTAAAGAAGGAATTCAGTGTTTTAAGTAATTTTTTCTGATAACAGGAAAAATGTGACTTGTTTGTTCATTTTTCGCAGAAAACATCTGTAAAATGATGTTTTGCTTTTGAAGTTCAATGTTAAGGAAGTTACGGCATATCCACAAAAAATGTCTTTGAGAAATAATATATATGATACGGATATTGATTATTTTAAAATAAAGTTTTTTTAATGATTTCAATGCAACAACCCAACTGTGGTTTAGAAACCTGCCCATATGAGTTTAGATTATAGTTTATTCATGGAAATTTTGATCGGAATTCAACTGAGGAAAATTAGTCATTTAAAAGCTAAGTGGTGGAGTTACACGTTTGAGGGCCGCTCGCAAATGCATTCTTGAACTCCCTTTATTACATAAAAATTTATATAATCAGTTTGGTTCCTTTTCAGGCACTTATGTCGTGGGGGTTCTCACACTGAAACATTTACGAGATGGTAAATCCGTTACTACAAAAACAACATTTTCTGACCGTAGTGGAGGATCGATCCCATGACCTTCCCGTTATTAGCAGAACACTAGTAGGTACCAATTGAGCTACTAATCCACCATGCTATACACTAAAACAATGCTTAATAAAGCAACAAATTTAATTACAACCAATGCCTGTAGTTTTTTTTTTAATTTGAAGTTATACTGCGATTTTTACAATTTTAAAATTAATGCCTTGTTTTCTGATTTTAGCAACAACATAATCCTTCAATGATTTTAGATTATATATTAATGGAAATTCGGATATGAGCTCTGTTGAAGAAAAAAATTCATCCCATGGAGATTCAAATTCACTACCTTCGCATTATTAGCACGGCATTCTAACAAGCTAAGTCAAAATTCTCAATTTTGGATTGCATGATCAAATCAATGCGTAATAAAAATAAGAAAAAATCTTGTTTTGCAAACAAAACACCCAAATTTTGCAACGTCTCTTTATTTTTTGCCAGAAGCAGTGATAAAAGTTCTTCGAAACGATGTCTTTCTTATTAAATTTGATAAATTGTTGAGGGAGTTATAGTGTTTCCACAAAAAACCCTTTTAAGAAAGAATGTATATGATATTTTAGTTTTTTCTTTTCTTTTTTTTTTTTTTGACAAATATATGTAAAATATGGTAAATTTGAGAAACAAGTAAGATTTAAGACAAAGAAAAACACTTTCAGTTCAAACTTATACTGAAGCAGACACACTTCTTATGAATCCCTTTACCAGGATCGGTTGATGTCAACATTTACCAGATTTCAAACTTTCACAGTAACCTATAAAAGCAGTGTGATCTAAAGATAACCAAGCTTTTTGGTGATAGAATAAATTACATGTGATAATATGTTTTAAAGCTAATATTTACTCAGAATAGAAACTATTTAACTTAATACTAAGTTTTGAACGTTCAGCCAGTTTATCCATCGACTTTTTAAATTCTGTTTTGGGAATGTCTTTCAGCATCTGCATCACTCTGCTTGAAAAGCTGGAAAATAATCGAAAAAAGCTCCTTTCATTACTATTTTCAGTTTCGGAAACAGAAAATAAATTTGTGTCCTCGATCACCACTACAAGATGGAGGCCTTTACTTAAAACATTTATTTCATAAGTAAAGGATGATTTCGTTTAGTCCTTTGCACGTTTTCGGGAACATACACTCATAGTACACAAATGATAAATAACCTTGGAAAAGCTTTATTTCTCAAATGAGCTTGTAACATCTTAGGTAAAACTCCAGTAGTAGCCAGTGCTTAAGTAGTGGCCACTTCAAGGTCTAGGTGTGAGAAATTAGGATTCCAGGTCTCCCAATGGATTCAAAGGTGCATGAAACGTGCAGGAGATTTTGAATCTATTGGGAAACCTGGAATCATATTTTTTCAAATTTAAACCTTTAAATGGTCAATGCTGAAGCACTGTCCAGTACTGGTGTGTTTACCTCATTTAAAAAGTTTTCTCCGTAGTTTTTTTGAGAAATCACGATTGCTTATTGTTCTTACTTGACCGTCTTTGATGTCCGGTTCCTTTTTTAGCTTGGACCAGGAGCCTCTGCAGCACCACCGCCCACCGTCCTCTGCAGGCACGGCTCTTCTGATCCTGAACACTGTCCCCCAGATCCCGCTTCTCCTGGTCGGTGGCGTCCATGTCTCACACACACGCACGTTCGCACACTCACACACGCCTTTACACACACACACACACACACACACATACACAAACGCCTACGAACGTATACACAAGTCTACGCACACACACAACTATACACACGTGACCACCCAAGAGGAGGGGCAGGTTTGGAGGGACAGGAGCCGTTTCTAGAAACAATAACTCTAAAGGGTAGGGTACTGTCGCAACTCGTGATTGCGAAACACTTAATATGAATTCAAAATTTCAGAATTCAAATTAAGTTCTTTTTTTTTTCTTTTTTTCTTTCTTTCAGAAGTTTTCCTGTTTGAAATTGAACAATAATGCATTGAGCAATTATTTTTAAAATGCAAAGTGAAAAAAAAACTGCCATTTATTTACTACTCACAAAGAGCAGATTGGTGACCCGCAGAACCTCTATCAAATTATTCTTCTTGCCGCGACGCATGGAGTTATGACCACACGTTGATTTAATCCAGTCTCTTCCCGAGGCAGATCAGCCATGAAACTTTTCCGAAACGCTATTCTGCTCGATTCTTTCATCGACCCCGTCATGGAATAAACCATCTTCTCTCTCACACCCTGAGAACCATCCCCATTCCCTCTGATTTTGTTTCCTTCGTTGAGATCATTTTCGTTGGAGTGGCTTATCTTTGAGAGCTGGGTCCCATTTTATCTTCTTTTTCCCTTTCCATTACCTTCTTTTAAGCTTCGCAAGGTTTTAGGATCTGAGATATGTTGGTTATTGGGGGTGATCTAGTTTTTGCCGAAGAAGTAAGTAGACTTCGTGACCATCATTTAGGATTTTTTTTTTTTTTTTTTGAAAATTTCCTTTTAGGTCAAGTTAAAATTTGTTAAATATTTTTTTTAAAACTAATTCTCTCTTCGCTGGTCCATTGGATTATTTTTTATAATAGTTTTGATTATTTGGATTTTACTTTTCTTCGAAGATGGTAAGTTTCTTTCCAAAAAAATATAAAGAGGTTTCTTTTTTAATATTCACATTTTTTTTTAATTCGAAATTTCACTTGTACAATTCCGCACTTAAAACCTTTAAGATACAACAGGAGATACTTTTGAGCTGAAAATCATCTTAGGTGGGCATGGGATCCGACTTACCTTACATTACAGCTTTGCAAGTTGTATTTAATAACATATATTTACATTCTCCAAACCAACATTAAAAGCTTGATTTGTAATGCACCGATTAAGTAATATAGAAAATATCAATAATTAAGTTTGATTTTTGTCTTCAGGAACACTGGAATTCGTTTCGTTTGCACAAATTCTTCCAGAGTTGAACAATAATAATCAAAAACCTTTCAGCAGGTTTCAATTTATTGTTTCCAGTTTTACTAATGCAGTTTTTAAAAAATATATATGTGATTTTTGTTGTTTATTTATATATTTCGATATTACAAAGAAATGACTACCAAGTGGTCGATCTAGAAACACGGTAAGCTTTTTATTTTAAATTCAGAAAAACGTGTTAATCAATAAAAGAGTTTTGTTTTGAGAATTTTCTATACTTTAAAATTATTAAAACTTTAATCAGTGAACTAAAAGCCACAAAAGAATGATCAACAATGCCAGTCTTGCTTAAAAAAATCTTAATATAATGATGATGATGATGATGATGTTAACTATAAGAATAATAGCTATCATTATTATTATTATAACAATAGTAATCACTTTGATCTTTTAACTTATATTTCACTTTCATCTAAATTTCGAAATTCAAATGACTCTTTCACATGGATGATTTTCATAAGCAGCTACCATATTGGAATTACAGCTCACTAACTCTGTTGAAAAGGATTATTTTCAACAAAACTAGAAATGAAATCTAATTCTTTAGTTGAATTACATGCTCTTTGAGTACGGTTTTCAGAAATTCTCAGAACAGTCATTGAAATTCAGAATTTCCCAGAAACGCATCTGTATTTAAACAATGACGATTTAAAAAAAAATCGGACATCTGCAAAATTTAACTTTTATCGTCCTTTTTATAGTATTCCATCACTGGAACAGAATTTTCTTTCAGCTTGAAATCTTGGCAACAACCCGCATACACTTTACCATTGAAGTGAATTGATTCAGGAAGGGGATGGAACAAAAGGAATAGCTACTCGTTCCAACTTTTTTTCTTTCCTTCCCGCTCTTTTCTTTTGAGAGGTAGAAACAGAACGTAAAACATCACAGAAGAAATCTCATTGTTATACAAGAAATAAATAAAAGATAAGCTTTTAAAACTCATACTTTCTCCAAGTCAACTGTTGACCTAATCTGTTGTTGACCTTTGCGTATTCGATAGCTCCTCTTATGTTTACAAAACAACCTTAGGCAGTCCTTTAAAAAATAAAGAAAATGAAAACCTGAGGCAGGGGAGGGTCAGGGCCATAAAAGTTACAAGGGCTAGCTCAATCCTTTGATCTTTCCCTTCCACCGCCGAAAGGACAGCGAGAGTAGAAAACTCGTTTTTGACGTCATCGGGTACACTCCGCGGGTCTAGGAGCCTTATGCGGGACAATCCAGTGTGTGTGTGCCCAAAGAACTGCTGTATGCCTTAGCTAAAATACAATTTAAAAATTTGTTCTCTGTACAAGGGTTGTTAAAGAAGCAGTTGAAGGGGCCCAGGCCAATCCCAGACAAGGTTAAAAATCACTTATTATGAATAAGGATATGAATATTGTTTTCAAGGTTTTTTAATTTGGAAATGTCTCATAACATTTGACTAGGTTTTTTTCAGAAATATGCTCCTGCGCTAGATCAGTTGCAGGTCATTTTTCCTCCACGTTATGCTAAAGTAGACATTAAAGGTCACATTTTTTAGAATCGAAAATATTTGTGTGTAATTATATTTGAAAGTATTGAAAATGCCTTCACGTGCTGATGGCCTAGTACTGAAAAAGTTCTGGAAACTTAAGCTTTCCTTCAAAATTTTCAAAGAGCTCAAAACACATAAAAAAATTGAGAATACAACCTTCTTTTCTGTTTTTAAATGCTTTTTTTTTATGGAATACTAAATTTGAAGCTGCTTCAATAAATAATTGGAGGAAGAATTTTAAAAAGTTAAGATAAAGAGCTAGGCAAATTTCATAAAATGTGGTGTACGAAGTTATTTTTTAATGCAGGATTTGGTTCAACCCTGTCACATTGCAAGTTAATGATATTTAATAAGTTTATTAACGGCACTGTGAGACCGTAATAAGTTTCCTCCAACCGTAAAATTACAATATCTAGATGTAATGCATGAAATTTCTTTGTAAATATTATTCAATAGATTTAACTAAACAATTTCTTGAACACTGTATCCCCATGCTTAAAATAATTAATAATTCGCATGTAAAATGAGCACCGTATCGTGATTATTTCAATCGTGTATCTATTTTTGTAGGAGCTTTTCTTTTCTTTTCTTTTTTTTTTTTTTTTTGTGATCATTTAAAGCTTTCAAATCAGATACATTAGTGTTTTTGTGATTGTACAAAAGCTTGGCCATTTACCGTATTACCCCACATTATCCGGCATGCCGCAAAATTTGGGGGTTACCAGATTTTCAATAACACTTGCCTGGTCCTTTCCGGCATGCCGGAAAAATCGAGGTTAGGAAAAAAATAATAATAATATAAAAAATATATGATCAGCTTAAAAATGAATATGAATTCTTTTCATATCTTATTGATATTAACAAACAGTTTAATTTTGTGAAAATATTTACTAACAATGCCATTTGTTATTTTAACAAGAAAAATATTGTTTGATAACAAATAATTTTATAAAAATTAAATTGAAACTATGTAAGCAAACATTTAAGCAGTAAGAGTCCGCCCCTAAACCAGTGCTAAATAATTTACCATAGCTCTTCAATAAATAAAAATTAAACTTACCTCTCTGAAAGGAACCTAAAATATTTTTATGTAAAAAAAATATGAATAAATCGCAGTAACGATGATTGTTTCTGAACTGATTACTTTATTGGCATGTAATCAAATCCATTAGTTATGTCCTATCATAAATAGCACGCACATGTTATATGAAATGCACATTTATTTTGAAAAAAGGTTACTTTCGCGATTTATTTATTTTTTTACTTACAGTGGTTTGACTTTTGATTGGACCGGAACGGGAAAATTTACTTTTGTTTTAATGCGAAATAAACCCCGAATTATCCGGCATGCCGGACAATTCGAATTTCTCGGCGTGCTGGTCAACCTCGCTTTTTTCCGGCATGCCGAATAATGCGGGGTAGTACGGTAATTGTTCTTCTGTATTGGAAGACTAATTTCCTGACCTATATAAAAAAGCTGTTGAACTTTTTTCTCGCGTAAGAACATTTGGAAGAATCCGATATTTGAACGAAAAACTTTCTGATTACAAAAGGTACGCCGACATTTTTTTTTAAATGGACTTTATCACAGAAGAAAACTTTGTAGAATATTCCGAAAGATTTCAATTAATTACTGTAACGTAATGTTTTGTAGAATTCAGACATGAAGAGATTTTTCAGTCTACAAATAAGTTAGCTTTATAAATTTGGCGATAATCATTGAAACTTTAAACTTGGTTTACGTTGCTAAATTTCAATACGTTATTTATAAATTGAAGTGAATAAAATGTTGATTAATAATTTCAGTAAACACCCATTAATCTGGGAAAACCATTTAAATGTACATACGGTATAAATGAAGAACGCGTTAGTACAATAATGTATTCTTGTAAGGCTGTATTTTTATTTTTTTAATTTTCTTTAATGCAGCTTTATATTTCATTCTCTTGAATTCAAAATACAACTTTTACTGTGTTCAAGTATTTTACTTATGTACATTGATTGAATTTAAAGGTTGTTTTGTTTAATTCGTTTTAAACAATCTAGATGACCTGGATCCTATATTAGTCCAGGTTAATGAGGTTCTACTTCAGTTTTCAAAAACAACGTTTGTTAAGATTCTTGTTCAGAGTTATAGTTACTTCGTAAAAAATAATTTTCTCTAAAACATATCGGCAGTATTTAGATTCAAATGGTATCGCGAAATTCAAATATGTTTTAATTATTCCTTATATCAATCTTATCTCTTTCTTTTTATTTGAGACAAGATTGAAATAACAATGTTATTAATATTATTTAAAGCCTAAACTGACAAAATTATGTACACACGAGAGGAAACTTGACAAGCACAGTAAATTATTTTCATTTCTTTATAAGCTCAATTTTATTGTGCGAAATTTCCGCTTTCTACCCCTTTAAATCAGGAATATTGGCTAAAGAATATCCAAAACTACACAAGAGAAATTAAAAATTTGTATTGTAGATTTTAATCAGGTTTATTGTTTTTCGTATCGCTTATTAACTTGTCGATGGGACTCAAAGCATTTACCCTTGTATTTCATTCCTTTTTGAAGCTTAACCCTCAAGAAATAACATAAAAACGGGAAAAGAGTGAGGATTACGCACGCACGCACAACACAAATGTCCCAGATCGAGTGTACCTAGTGACGTCACTGGCACTTTCCCCCTCCGTTCCTACTTTCGAGGCGCTAAGACCTAGCCCTTCCTCTTCTATGGCTCTGGGGGAGGGTGATCTACTCTTTATCTATTTCATCGTTTTCTTGTAGCATAACAATACGCTGAACTGGTTCAGCTGGCATCACTTGAGACGTTATGATCATCTTGGGTCATGTGAGATTATATCTGAGAAAGTGAATTACCGGGCTCTATGTCCGACATGTTTGGGGAAATAATTACTAGTGAAATGAAAGATTTATAGAGATTTCTTTTTGCTTTGAATGAATTACAATTATTATCGGAAAAAATGTTTGTAATTTCAGATTGTTCGTGCTTTTGTTTATGTTATCTACTTCTTTCTCCCTCGTGTTTCTAGAGCTTTGAGTTATCTCGTCGTTTTTCGTGCAAATTGTGATGAATATTTTTAAATGGCAATCTGTAAATCTAAACATTCGTTGGTATAACGCTAAGTTTGTCAAAATGCAAAAAGTTAATAAAAATATTCGACATGATATAGAAGGAAAACTATTTCACGGGGTTTGATGTTTTGGAGGACTTTATTTATTTATTTATTTATTTTTATTTTTTATTTATTCATTTATTTATTTTATTTAGTTATTTATTTATTTATTTGCATTTTTTTGATTTAAGAAACATTCTTGTTTGCGATATTTTTTTTCCATTTTTCATAGGTTACTGCGTTCAGTGCATTCTACCGGTTCTCATAAATCGGACATGTTGCGTTTTTCAACTTTACATTTTTTAATAGGAAGCGTTTGCAATCTTTTTCTTTTCAATAAGTCCTCAATTTAAAAGGAGTACTCTATTTACAGCTAACTTCGTTCAAGAATTTATCATTATTAATTAACAATTTGAACTATATTTCAAATTGTTAATTAATAATAATAAAATTCTCACTTTGGAGCGTCGAGAAAATAAACAGTTTATTTTCTGTATATTTTCTGTTAGTTTCTCACTGGAATATTTTGATCGAAATCTGTTCGATCAAAGAAAATTTTTCTGATTTGACCGAGTGGCATTCAGGAGACATATTTTTTACGCCATTCCGCTGATTTATCGGAAGTATTATTTTTTTCTCGCTTCGTGCAATATTTTTTGTCGATATTGAGCATACCAGTTTTCACAAGTTTGATTGTGAAACTACTCTAAACCAGTTTCGAGGTAAACTAAGCGAGATTGAGTTGAGTAAGATTGTTGCAATTAAAAATCAACCTACACTAATCATTACACTATTTAAAATCTTTTTGACTATGGATTTTAGTTTATAAAATTAATTTGTAAACAAAAATTAAAATGTGCCTATTTTGATGCATACAATGATCAAAAAGCCGAAACAGTTAAGCGTTTAAACTGGCGGCTGCATTAAAAAAAACTTCAGATGCATCATTCTTCCACACACTCAACGTCAGAAAATAATTAAGGACAGAATCGTGGACACATAAGAAGGAACTTAAACTTATTATAATTTATATAGCAACTCAGTTCTATCAGTGGTAGGAAAAAAATGACCATATCTCTTATTCGACCATACATTGTGATACAACGACGTAAAATATGTCAAGCGAGAACACTGCGCGGTTTTATGGGTAAATAATCTTAGAAAATTTTTGCCATTAAATAAGGTTATAATTTTAAAGGCTTTCCTAATTTTGCAACTAAATAAGTTCAAGAAATTATCACTATTATTGCTGCCATAACTTTTAGAACGTAGCAACATTGTTCTCTCTTGCACTAACAATTTTTCACGTAATAAATAAGGGAGTGTTCAGTAACTAAACATAGAACTCCTATTTATTTTCAATTAAACACACGTTTGGGTTAAGGAACCTGAGTTGCATATATTCCTCTACATCCGATTACTCTCAGCATTCTCTCATGTTCTCAATGTCGAAAATGATATGAAGGACATACTCATGGAAGCATGGGACGGAATGCTAACCTAACGTAATTAATAGATCACCTTAGTTATACCATGTATATTTTCAAGGAAAAAAGATAGCCATGTCTTGACACATTAACATTAATTGAGCTATAGCCACGTTAAATATGCCTATCGAGTACACTGCACAGCTTTATTGTTAAAATACTGCAAATTAATTGTTTTGATGTTGAAATTACACTAAATCGCACTAATAATATGTGACTCAATTGTAAATTGTTATGTAATCTGCACTTAAAATGCTGTAAGTTTTTTAACTTCATTCTGTGCTTATTGCATAATGCAAATGAAAAAAACTCTGTGGTATTGAACAACTTGTATTACATTCGCAATTGCAAATATTTGTTATTTTTGTACCTTATGTAAAACTGTATACTGAAAGGGTGGTGAAGTTGAACAGTTAAGATTTAGGGAACTCAACTTTCAATAGGATAGATTTAATTTCAAATGTATTTTTGCTAGGTCAAAAATGGTCGGTTTAACTTTAATTTAAAATCAGGCATTTATTTTTTTTCTAAAAACTTGGTGTGATACCAATTTACAATGAATTTGCATCATTTCAAATAATGGACCAAATGTTTCTGAAAACAGTCCCCCATTCTCTAAACTAAATCCCTGAACTGAATTAGGAATGATATTTTAGTCTTTGTAAAGCTACCATATCATTATCAGTCTCAGAATTGTACAATATAATTTTATCAGCTTTAAGCTGATATTATAACCCAACATTATGTCAAGTTTCAGGTACAAAATATTTCCTAAAAATTTTGTTACTTTAAATCTTATTTTTTATTAATTTTTACTGATGTTGTATTTGCTTCAAAATCCAATTAAAATCAGCAAATACTATTACCTTTTTATTGTAGCCTACTACATTCTTTTATCCTAACATAATATAAGTTATATCATCCTACTACTTTTTTATCGTAACATACTACACACACTTGCAACACATTATACTCTCTTCTAGTGACACACTACAGATTTTACACTTATCGTAACATATTATATTATCCAATCGTAAAATACTACTCTCTCCCACCTTTACTCTGCACTCTTATCGTTACTCTATCTTATCTTATTTACTCTAATCTCTTATCTTAATAATCTATACTCTCTTCTTGTCACAAACAATACATTCCTAAGATAAATAAATACCGTTCTGCTGAACAGTAAAGTAAGAAAAACAACGTTAGCAAAATCACAAATTTGCCAATTACAGCAGACACGTGTTTCGACGTTACAGGGAACGTCTTTTTCAATGCAAAAAGTAATGAGCTTATACATGAAAAGACATCCGACAAAAGCCCAACATCTCTTGGTCGGATGTCTTTTCATCTATAAGCTCATTACTTTTTGCATTGAAAAAGACGTTCCCTGTAACGCCGAAATACGTGTCTGCTGCAATTGACTAATACATTCCTACTTCAACATACTAAACTCGTTCACAGCAACTATTTAAATAATAATAATAATAATAAAATAGTAAAATTAGAAAAAAAAAAACAGTGTCATCTCTTTATAACAGCATACTTTTAAAAATCGACAATCAAAACTGAGCATTGATTAAAAACTAGTTTTACATTTTTTTTAATATTGAAATGTTTCACCACTGATGTTACAGAGAGGCGAGAGTGAAGTATACATCGAAAGACAGGTTCCTCAAAAATTCCTTCATCTTTTTCGACCAAAGATGTCAGAAAACCAGCCTAACCCGGCACAAATTCTCCTCAGCAAGTCGTGACGTACAATTGACGGAGCATTAGTGCTGAAGATCCATATCGAGAGGAGTTGAGATATTGTGGGACTATTATCTGATGCAGTTACGGACTTTTTCCCGTCGCATAATCACCCCTCAGCACGCGGAATGAGGGTTGGGTGAATCGTGACGAACTCGGTTACACAAAATGTTGGTACGCATGAGGGTAAGATTGGTGAGATAAAGATTAACGGGTCGTTAAGGCCTCTTCGAGAAATGAAATCGCTTCAAATTTCTGTACGAATACCGGTATTAAGAAAAGACCTCATAATTTATTAAAAGTGCAACAGAAGATCTCGGTGGAGTTTGTGATCGGTGGATACGTTCTGCCTCGTACAAAGTCAAGCTTTAAAAAAGTTTAGCACCACATTTAAAATTTAGATCGCCAAAAGTTTGTTACAGTAATAATAGAAACATTTGCATCTTACTGATATTTCTGAAAGAGCGAGAGATTGAACATAATCGAAGCACATTTGTTTCGGGTTTATGAAGAACACCGATTACTGGGGGAATCGTGACCAACTCGGTTATACGAAATATGGGTACGTATGAGGTGTGATTAGTGAAATTAAGATTAACGAGTTGTTAAGGTAGAAATGAAATCACTTCAAATTTCTGTACGAAATACCGGTATTAAGAAAAGACTTCATAATTGATTACAAGTGCGACAGAATTTCGGTGGAGTTTGTGATCAGTGGATACGTTTTGCATCGTACAAAGTCAAGCTTTAAAAAAGTTTAACACCACATTTAAAATCTAGATCGTCAAAATTTGTAAATATAAAAATTGAAACATTTGTATCTTACTGATATTTCTTAAAGAATAAATTCAACATTATTGAAGCAGATTTGTGTCGTTTCATGAAGAACGCCGATTATTGGGTGAATCGTGACCAACTTACACGAAAAGTTGGTACGTATGGGATATGTTTAGTGAGATAAAGATTAACGGATCGTTAATGCACAAATGAAATCGCTTCGAATTTCTGTACGAATACCGCTATTAAGATAATACTTCATAATTCATTAAAAGGGCAACAGAAGATCTCTTTGGAGTTTGTCATGATCTGCATCGTACAAAGCCAAACTTTGAAAAATGTTTAATATCACATTTAAAATTTAGATCTTCAAACATTCGTAACGATAACAATAGAAACATTTATATCTTACTGATATTTTTCAAAGAACAATAAATTCAAGATAATTGAAGCAAATGTTTTTCGGGTTTATAAAGAACGCCAATTATTGGGTGAGTCGTGACCGACTCAGTTACACGAACAGTCGCACACGAAGTCCGGCAGCAGTCGCACTCTATCTTTATATTTATTCCATGAGCTTGCCAGTTTATTAGATTCCTTCTAATCCTGAAGGCGAATAACTACCGAATCTCAAAAAACGAAATTTTTAAATAGGTTTACTTAAAAGTTTCTGAATGTCTCTGTAGTTGAGAGAAAGCGCAAGTCTTTAGCCCCAAGATTTTAGTTTGATTTTCGCAAAAAATCTGCAGAAGAGTACATAACATTTAATCCCCTTACTAAACGCAACGTTTCTATAATTTTGGCCATTAAACGAACAGATTTATTTCAAAGAACGACCAAACTTTAAGCCTCAAACATAATTATCTTCCAAAATAATATTTCTGTGGAATTGTATTAACCATGAATGTTATTATGCCTTCCACGCAAGTCCCGCTGACTGGTTTTTAATTACAGCAAAGTAATTAGCACAGCTTTAAAAACGTATACCGCATCCACGCTTTTATAATATCACATCTCTCTCTCTCTTGGTTATAAACTCGCCTGAGCTCTCCACATGTAAACAGACGAGATGATGATATTATTACTTTAAAATTTTTTTAAAAAGTATAAAAATTCAGCACATTCGCTGCATACGTTATCTTCTTTCCACTCAGCAAAAGAAAACGGATAATGAAAGCTAATGGCTAAACAAATAGATTGCAGGGAAACTCCATTAAGACGGAGTCTTCTGCCTTCAAGGCTTGCAGTAGCTGTAAAAAGTAAAATAAAAATCATTCCATAGCCTTCGTTTTCTTTCTTTTAAAATAGCTTAAGTAGAAAGAGAAAAAAAAAAAAAGAAAGGGGAGGGAAAAAAAACATTTTAAGGGAATAGACGTGCTTATTCCTTTCTATGTATAAAGCTTTTCGCTCTTTTAAATACTTTTTAGATCAAGATATCATTTTTTAATGGCATTTAAGAGAGTGGATATGGTGCTGTAAAAGCAGATAAGCTTAGCAAACGAGAACACTTTATTAAACGAAGCGTGCTCCATTTGCAACACACTTTCCACCCAGCTCTTAGAAATTGTGAACGCTCAGTGCGTGCATTCCTATTTGTTTTCTGCAAGACGAACTTCGATTTTTTTTTTCTTAAGCATCAATTAAATTAATTACATTGGAAAACGAGTAAAGGAATTTTTTTATTATTATTATTACCGAGATGTGAGTAGATTTTGGCAATCAAACTCATCTTAGATAATGATAAAGCTATTTAAGTAAAATGTATGAAGTACAAGGTTTTTTTGAATAAGTGACAGGTTTATTTTTAGAAGCGTTTTCACGTTGTAACACAGCACTATTTTATTTCTTGTTACAGAAATCTTGTTTTTATTTTAATGCATACGCATTTTCTGATTTTTATATCTTCAATTAAATATAGAACGTTAAATGAAAAATACTATATACTGAGAAATATATCTTTAAAAAATATGAGAGAAAGCATCGGTATAGAACAAAAGACTGCATTACCGGTGAAAAGACACATACTTCAAGTGGCAAGGAATCACCTTATTATTAGCTTTTATTGTTCTTGTTAGAAAGCACAACGTCGAAATATCAGCCTATGGATACGGAAATTAATCCTTACTCTGTCGCATGTTAGTAGGCAACATTTTTAAATAGTTGCCAAAACGAAAATAAACAAGAGGAATTATGAAGTTAATTTTGTTAAAAAGTTAACAAATGTCAATTTCAAGGCTGAACTTAAGCAAGCATAGTGACCGTACTGTCCCACCCAAAAACCGTACAAATCATTATTTGTATGTGTTATATGTCTATCGAAATAATGGGAACACATACAAATAAAATTGGTATTTTCCTGCGTTTCGTAAGCATTAAGTTATAATGATAGCTACCCTTTTTTAACGAATATAAAATGTGTTTATTCTGGGAGATAAAACAGTCATCAATCAGAGGAACAATAAGTGAAAAAACAGTAGTGTTTGCTTCTCATTTAATTTTAATGACTTAACAAATATTTTTCAACTTCAAACAGAATTCTTTTTAAATTGGAAAATGATTTCAAGAAATATAATACCTTGAAGTGTATATCAATCAATAAACGAGCTCATTTATCACAGTATTGATTTGAGATATTTAAAAAACTCCACAAATAAAATTGCCCTACACTTCTCTCAACTAAAACACTATTAAAGCAAAATTGAAATTCGTTAGTCAAAAAACCCATTTACTTTTTCTTAGCAATACAAGATATATGCGAATCATTACAAAACGTTTAAGAACAACACACCGCTTCATCTATACATCCAGTATGAATAATGAAGTTTTTATCCTAATAAACTGCGCAAAATTGAGGCCATAAATATAATACACTATTTTATTTTTTTCTTCCCCTCCTGATTGACACGAATAAAGAATCGTTGTATGTGAAGTTCAATTAAAGTTCGTGAAAGAAGGTCGCTCGTTAACCACAATTTCGTCTTGAATTAACTTTCATTAATTTCCATAAATTAACTCTTCATCAGCTGATTATTAGCGAAAAATATTGCCCTTCGCAGTTTTTCCTCTCCAGAAAATTCTCCCCGCGATAAACTTCAATTAACACTAATGATAAAAAGATAGACTGCTGTGTGTGTTTGCGTTAATTTCTTCTAGCTCTGCAAACATACAGCACGAACTCAGAGCAATTATATCGTCACATAATATTTCGCCCAGCGAATTGTTAAGTACGTTTCAATTTTTGCGACAATATACATTATACCAACCAACAAATACTTTAACTATTGAGAGGGCTCCCAAGAGAAATAAAGTGCACTTAACACTCGAACTCGGGCCCAGCCAAATCATTTCTAAATGTATTCTAAAAATTTCCGGCAATAACGCGGTCATTAAAAGACTTGGCTACAGTTCAACGCTGCATAAACTACTTCGTCGAAAGTTTTAACTCGTTATCAACTCGTACAATTTCTACTGGAATTGGATATCTGCATCTGATTGCGCAAATGTAATTATGAATGTTGTAAACGGTTGTTCGTGAGGAAGCAGGTTTGTAAGTATGGGGGTTTAAATAAAATGCCTGTTTTATGACGAAAAATATGGGTTCGTTTATTTATGCTGCATTTTGGGCTTTAATGTAAGTGGGAAATTGAGAAGGGAAAGAAGTTTTTTCGATTGTTTAGTCTACATATATTAAAAGAACTATTAGAAGAATCATATTTAAGTTTAGTTATGAAAGGATTAGTAACTTTAACACGAACATTGGTGGAACTTGTAGAAACGACGTTTAATTGCTGTGCCATAATTCAAATGCGTTTTGGGAAAAGATGCAATGATGGAATGTTGAAATTTATGTATATTTTTGAATTAGACAACGTATGTATGTGCGTTTGTGTGTATTTCCCTGTTTAGACGTGGAGTCAGGGGGGGGATGTGAGAGCCATGACCCCCCTAAAGTGACCAAATATTGTCTAAAGCTGCATTTTCGGGACTAATATTTCAAAAAAATCGCCAAAAAAAAAAAAAAAACTATTTGAGCACAAAACGTTTGACCCCTTTCCTTCCCATAATGACCCCCTCCAAAACCAGAAGCTGGATGTCTTCCCCAGTTAGCACACATGTATCTGATGAACATTCCTAATTAATTTTAAAATTTAATACTCATTGAAATGTTTTTTTTTTTTTTAAACAACATCACGTAACAAGAAAGCTTAGCGTTCAAACATTTCATGAGCGTTTTAAAACTATTCTCACAATATTGACAACTGTGGCGGTACAAAAATGACATGCAAATGAACAAACCAAAGGATGGTGAAGTGAAGTGAAATGGGTGATTCATATCAAGAGATCAAAAAGAAAAGATCGAGCGAGTCAGAATCTCACTATTCTTAGCTATGGATGCGTGTACGATTTTTACCAGTTTTTAATTCAAGCTTTTACCATTTTATGTTCTTTTGAAGTTTTAACATTGTATTATTATTTAAATTAAATGTTTGAATGTGGATTGTCCATGTGCTGAATTGCAGAACTTTCACCAACTCTATCATTACAGCACTGCATTGGAATCCCGGTAACAACCATTTGAAAATGATCATTTAACGAAGCGTGCTGACTAAGACAGTACACCTAAAAATGTTTTTAAGGCAAAGGTAAAAGTGTTTTTGTTTAAGTAAAAGATTTTTTAAAAAATTCAAAACCGATTAAAACTTCTATTTAAAAGAGACTAAATCAAAGTTATGGCAGATAAGAATTTAAGCAAAACGATTACAACTTCAAGCAGCCTGTTTATGATTTAGTTAAAATCAGAGATTATTTGATGGATTCCTTGGAGGAAGAGTCGGACTTATTTTGAGGTAAATGAATCAGAGTCGCAGTCGGGAGGCAATGGATCAATTTTTAAGAGTCGCAGTCGGAGTCAGGCATTTTCCCTCGGAGTCTTGGTCTCCGCTGGGGCTGCGAGGTCAAAGTCATGGAGTCGGAGTCGGACATTTTTTGCGTAAAAGAATCAATGTCGGAGTCAAAGTCAGTTGTTTTCCCTAAAACTCCGCAGTTCTGTTAAAAATAAAGCTTTATATATTTTTTATTACAATAATTCAAATTTTCCCTTGTGCATTTTCCTTCGTTCACTACAACTTTCTTTGACAAATCAAAAGGGAAAAGCTTAAATGAATGTATTTATTTATTTGTTTATTTATTGAAATATATTGTTAATGAAAGAGTAATAAATACATGCCTAGGGCTATTTCATCAAAAGTCTTTATATGTATTTTCTTTCTGTAATTATTATTATAATACCATAATTAATAAAGAAATATTTCAAAGCAAACATTTTCTCTTCATTCAGCATTAATGTAATATATGTAAATTTTGTAACTGATTCAGTGTTTTAATTAGAATTTCAAAATATTTAACAGTCACATAACGTATTAAATGAAATTTATTCCGAAGGTTCGGGTTAGGTTTAATCCTAACTAACAAACTGTAATTCCAAATTTAATTAAAGATACCTTGAATGCTAGAATTGAGAGATGCGTACTAACATCAGTTTAATTAAATATTCCAGCAGTAATTTTAAAGACGTGCAAACCAAGATTGCATTCATTGCACGTGTGTTTTATTTTATTTCGCACTGAAACAAAATAGCTTTTTTCCCTTATTTTTTTCTAATCTTCAAGTTTTGTAAGAACATAATATATCGCAAATGTGTTATGGTAGTATGTCAAAAAACTACCCAACCAAAATTTGCTTAATTGTTGGCAACGGAAATACAAGAAAAGTATACATTTTTTACAGTGCAAAAATATTTAGTAGTGAAACTAAAAGATTTTAATATAGATTTTTAAGTTAAATCGATGAAAATCAGAAGAAAAAAAGGGCTATCAGATTAAGAGTTTTTAGTTTTGGTAATACAGAAGACTGTTTGAGAATTTAATGCTGTTATTTACAACTCTTTATTATCACTGTTAGGAAAGCCATACTTCAAGTATATACATTTTTCAATGTAAAATGTCTTTCGTAGTATCAACAAAATGTTTTAGTATGTGTTTTGAAGTTTTTTCAAATGAAACTGAAATAAAATATTTTGACCAACAGAAAGACAAATCCAAGCAAAAAAAAAAAGGCAATTTTTTGAAAACAAATGTGTGTTATTTGTTTTCTTTCTTCAACTTCTATTCCATTTTATTTTGTTTGATTCGAGTTTATTTAATCCTTCTTTTTACTAATTTTTCAATGATAGTTTTTCCAATTAAACCTTTTAGTTCATCATGAAAACAAATAATCAATGATCAAAGGAAAAAAGGGCATTTTCATCATTTTATTTAAAATAGAGGGGAGCCGTTCAAAAATTGCCGTATTTTTTAAATGTTTTTTTCGAAACATTATGAAATTACAATTTCAAAAGCAAAAAATACAATTTCTTTCATTAATTCTTTCTTTAATTTTCTTCCTATTTTTATTTTTTCTTCTTATTTTAGATTTTTTTTTTTTTTTGACAGGTTGTTCAAGAAAAGAATTTTGTTTTTAATCTAAAGCCAAAGTCACTACAAACACATTTCATTCTTTTTGTGCTATTCCTATATGAATGCTACTAATAACGCGATTTTTTTTTTTTTTTTTTTTTTTTTTTTTTTACGGAGGGGGAAAAATTACTAAATTAAAAAAAAGCTGCGTTATACAGGCATTTAAAACATTTTTTGTACTTACATACATATTTATTAATTTATTAATAGTCATATTTCATTTAAACCTAACTGAAAACCTCACACTCATCCGATGTTATGACGGGCCTGGTAGTAACAAAACAATTTTTAACTCTCCAGAAATGGCGTTTAAATTCTATTCGTTAACTAAAAAGAATAGATGAAATTTAAAAAAGCAAAACACATTCTCCTGTTATAACTGACATAAAAATATTAAAAACGCATCTTAACAACTATTGCAATTTCTCTCACTATCGAAAAGATCTCCATTATTCCGTATCATCTAATCTTCACAAACGCAAATATCTCTTCTTCTGAGAGCACTTGAGTATAGTTCTTATTTGCAATTGCAAAGAAGCCTGATGAAAGTATCCGAAAAATGCCCGGTATTCTTCTTCATAATAAAAGGTAAGATGAACCCGGACGGAAAATACTTCTTTCAGCGCAATTGCGTCCCTTTCACCCTACACCAGTGAGTCACGTGGTGAGTAATCACTGCCCTGTGTCTTTGCTGCCGCTTACAGCTTTGACTCACTGTCATGATCCATTTTACTATTTGCTAACTTTTAAAAAAATAAAAATTGGCACTTAAATTTCCAATAAATGACAAACTCAGTGATTTAAGGTAAAGTGAACTGAAAAATATGAAATTAGAAATTCAGTTTTACTCAAAAGCGGATCCAACAAATCTTCACATTTTTCTTAAATTTTAATACATACGTACATCTATAGTTACCTAGAACTTATTTTGCATATGAACTCACGAGAGCTGAGTTGACGCACTTAATTTCAATTTTATTTGAGCTTTGAATTTTTAGAAAAAAAATCAGGCTTAAAAGAAAATAAGTTCTGCTGGATGTTTCTCCTTTTGTGTGAAACGAATCCCTGCATCAACCTATCTTTATATCTCAATATGTCTGTATACAAATGATTTCAAAACGTAAAGTTGTTTTTGAGAACACTGAACTTGTACTTAATTTTTGTAATTTCTATTTTGTAGTTTCTATATTATTGTATATTCCTGTTCTATTATATTTTCACACAAAGATTCATCCATATTTTTTTTTTCTAATGAGAATCAAATTCAGTTTTATTTTAAAGTGAACTTGGCAATTCCTTATATTTTTGTAAAATTTCAATACACAGCTATCTACCTATCTAACATATGAATACCTTTGCAAACGAGCACCTTCTGTAACCAAAGTTGTAAATTTGCAGCAAAGTAAAGGCATGGATAGAACGGCCGAAGCAAATGACTTGTTTTCGAAAAATAAAGGTAATAGGAATGTTTCCCTAGCAAGTGGCCCCCTAAAAATTATTCAGTTTTTTTTTTAATGGAGCCACATATCTAAGGTCTTAATTATCTTCAATTTTCGAAGCCTTTATCTGCTTCGGGTGTATATCCGCTATAGGTGCACTTACCTAACATTGAAATGAACGAGCTGATGTGTGCATCACATGACTTCCTTTTACACCAATTTAATGCTATTTCCCTATTATTGCAATTTTAATGGGATTCTCTCTCTAACTCTTTAAATATCACTAGCAATGGCCACATTGAAAGCAGATTTAAAAAAAAAAAAAATCGCCAAATTTTTCGCCAAGTGACCGCCAAATTATAACACCACTTGAGTTTGCATCGAAATTAACAATGATTTCCCCCCAAAAAGGTGCAAAAGACCCCTTTAGAAACACCCGAATGCAACCAAAATAGGAGGTGCACAACTAGACCCCACTACGAGTCTATGTACCAAATTTCAACTTTCTAGGACATACCATTTTTGAGTTATGCGAGATACATACGCACAGACGCACATACGCACATACGCACATACATACAGACGTCACGAGAAAAGTCGTTGTAATTACCTCGGTGATGGTCAAAATGGATATTTCGCGTGTCTATACATTCTTAGGCACTTTTCCGCATGTGGTCGAATCGAAAAAAAAAACTCAACATTCATTTGGGGGTTTAGCAAAATGGAAATTAAGGGCGATTTTTGAGTGAAACTTTTTTCGCGAATACAATACTTCCTTTTTTGTAAAAGGAAGTAAAAATAACGATTAATTTAAAAGTAGGCATAGCAATTCTTCACACTTCTTAAATTTCAGTATACAAGTTTATTTATTCATTTCAAATGGTAGAGAACTTGACAAATTAAAATACAAACAGAACTAAATCGAAGAACAATGGGGGGGGGGGGGGGAGTCGTTGTCTCATTCAGCTTTTTGCCTCCCAGTACCGTTCTACCAACGAGCTAGCTCGGAGTGCTCTGCAGTGGGAAATGGTGGTAGCCATCCATGAAGGTGAAGATCTCCACAAAGGGTACAGTTTGAAGTCGCATATACACCAATTTAAAAGAGATGTCCAGAGTATATATTTATTAACCTATCCATATTTATGTACTTTAATAACTTTGTTTACGAATACCTTCAGTATGTAAAGTTATTTTTTAATAAAGCTTTGGGCCATTCCACGGGAAACGGCCATTTTGTCCCGTACTTGACTCCTCACATATGTCATCAAAAATAATAGGGTAGACCGGGGCACGCTACGAATGGAGCACGTTTACGCAGTGCCTTTTTTTCAAAAACGAATTATAACTAGAGAGCCAACAGTCATAGCATATTGATGCTGCTCTATAGCAATCATCCTCATAAGTTTTTGAGCATCACTCGAGCTTTGATCTAGAATGCGGAAAGGATAATCTGCTTTTTACCAAGTTGAGTAAATTTTGAGTTAAACGTTTTGAATCTTATTGTGAATAAATAATACTTAGTTAAACGAGCTGATGTGTGCATCACATGACTTCCTTTTACACCAATTTAATGCTATTTCCCTATTATTGTAATTTTAATGGGATTCTCTCTCTAACTCTTTAAATATCACTAGCAATGGCCACATTGAAAGCAGATTAAAAAAAAAAAAAAAAAAAAAATCGCCAAATTTTTCGCCAAGTTGGCGACAAAACTTGGCAACCAAAAGACTGGCGATATATCGCCAAGTGACCGCCAAATTATAACACCACTTGAGTTTGCATCGAAATTAACAATGATTTCCCCCCAAAAAGGTGCAAAAGACCCCTTTAGAAACACCCGAATGCAACCAAAATAGGAGGTGCACAACTAGACCCCACTACGAGTCTATGTACCAAATTTCAACTTTCTAGGACATACCATTTTTGAGTTATGCGAGATACATACGCACATACGCACATACGCACATACACACATACGCACATACATACAGACGTCACGAGAAAAGTCGTTGTAATTACCTCGGTGATGGTCAAAATGGATATTTCGCGTGTCTATACATTCTTAGGCACTTTTCCGCATGTGGTCGAATCGAAAAAAAAACTCAACATTCATTTGGGGGTGAGCAAAATGGAAATTAAGGGCGATTTTTGAGTGAAAATTTTTTCGCGAATACAATACTTCCTTTTTTGTAAAAGGAAGTAAAAAGAACAAACATATAAAAATTAGCAGAACTTTATCCTTTTTTGAGAATTGTATGAACTGAAATGTTGTTAAATTTTTTGCACGTTAAAAATAAATCCAAACTTGGTGACGGGGCAAGTTTACGCGTTGACGTCTGAGCACCTTTACTCACGTTCTTACTGTGTCTTACTTCTAAACGTGCCCTGATGCTTTTTCGCTCCGAGCTGTATCAAAACTTTTTAGTATTTTCAGGCTATTTAGTTTTTAAAATCACCATATAAATTTTAATTGAGTTACAAATCATTATATTGTAGTTTTCAATCATGTAGTGTTGTCTTCATGCCCGTTCAGCTTTTACTTTATACACTATTCATTCTGTAATAAATTTGCTTTATTTTAACGATGGTAAGACATTATGTTCAAAACACTAACAGAATCACGTTAGATGTCAAAATAAATATGCGCAAATGTGCCCCATATCCGGGGCTAGTTTACTTAACCGACTTGGATTCAAAAACATTTTACCTTTTAAAAACCCAAACTGAGCAACAACTGAGTATATTAAGTTTGACTTCATTAACTGCTTCATAAAACCGCAATGACTAAAATTTCCTAAGTTAAAACATAAAATTTAGAGAATTCGTTGAAAAAAACCACGTAAACGTGCCCCGGTCTACCCTACTTCAAAATATTGATGAACAAGTTTTTTCTGCTTAAGAAATTAAAATCTTATGTGTTATTTCTGAAGCAAAATATTTCATCATTACCCTTTAAAATGATTGATTTTTAATGAAATATATGAACCGCCACGTGTGGGATGAAAGGTTGACTTTTTTCGTGGAATGGCAGTTTTTGTGTTTTTATTGTATTTTACACACTTTTCGTATTGTAGTATTTTCCTGATTTATGTAATTTGTTTAAGTTTTTTTTTTTTACTGTGTGCCTCATCTGGTTTCTGCTTATGTGTTGACACAGTTTCAGCTCAGATTAAATAGTCTTAGGGTTATCAGACTTTAAAGCTTTATATCAGCATTTCACTGAAAATGGTTATCAAAGAATCAAGTCTGATTCGCCAAAAGTGAATTCAAAAAGTGTGTCTTGATTTGTTAAAAAACACATATCGTATATCGTACTATGCTTCTAATCCTGAGACGTTCAGCTGGTCTTTCGACTCCACCTTAGCAACATAATTTGGAGCAAACGTCTTTAAATTTCTTTATTTTTTTCGCGCTGAATATATTGAAAAAATAATAATAGCAACTAAAAGTCAATAATGGTTACCAATTTTTGTGACTCTGGTAGCCAGAGGCTACTATTCAGAATTCCTAGTTCAGAATTTTACCAGAGGTCCGGATTTACTGGAAAATCTCAGATTTGAAGATGACATTCAAAGACTACTAATATGTAACTTAATGGTTACTAACTTCTTATTGTTTTGGTTTTCAGTTCCAAGAATTTAGTCAATAAATTTCATGTTACTTGATACTAACTTCGTTTATGATTTATGCTATCCTCGATACTGAATAGTCATAAATTAGAAGAGAAATTTTCTATTTTAAAGAAAACAAATCATGTTCTTGCAATATGTTTCTGTTCAAAGGTATAACAGTTTGTTTCTTTAATAGATATACTTTGACGCAGAAAGGAGTTTATAGGCTTTCATTTTGTATTTAATTGTACTAAAAATGGCATTTGATTTTTTTTTTTTTTTTAATTTTATATTTTGAGCTATTATATATAAATCCGGCCAAACACACTCAAACTGATTAGAAATTATATTAAACTCTGTGAAATGTAAAAATAACGGAATGTTTCCTAGCCAATACTATCAAAATTTGTTGGTACTTCCCCCCTTCTCCTTCCCACTTTTGATAATAAAGAAGGTGTCCGGATTTGGTCGATCTAAATTATTATAGCCCTAACAACTTTGGTGTTTAGGTTATAATCGCGACAGTTAACCGCTAAAAACTTTGTTCCTGGTATTTCTCAAACTACCAGGTCTCCGAAAAGGCGTAAGTGAATCGATTGACATGTTTTATCCTTTCTACTTTATTGAATTCATTGAATATTTTCCAAATTTTAACATGTATTTGGCTTTTTGCAGGTCAAAAACGAGGCATCTGCATTTGCTTTCGCATTTTTTCCCTTGTGTATTTTGTTCCAATTCATGTTTCAATTTATATTTTTAGTGTTTTTTTTTAATTTTTTTAATTCTTATCCGCTTTTGTTCTGTTTTCTTACACACAAATACACAAATACACATAGAGATGAACATTCACCGTATAATACATATAAGAAACGATCCAAATGAACACCTTGTTGATCAGTTACATAAATACATTTGCGCTAAAAAGCAAGATAAAAAAATAACAACGACAAAAAGAACAAATTAAAGATTACTGTTTACACGTGTTTCACGTTACATCGAATGTTTTTTTCAATGCAAAAGATAAGAGCTTCTCCGAAACACGTGTCTTCAGTAGTAATCTGCAATTTGTAGTTATTTCTTGTTTTACCTTGTGAATCATTACACCACTGATAAAAATCAGTTCCAGGGCTAAATACTAAAAATTTCAAATGATTGTATAAATTAACACATTCTTACAATTTTCGGAAACAAAGAAATGTGCACAATCATGAAATTATTTTTTCCATCCCCCAAAAAGTAAACAAATAAAAAATAAAAATTTAAACCATGAAAAAAAAATAATAATAATGCATTTTTAAATATTGGAACCGTGCCGGTACCACAGAAAAAAGTGGTACCGGTCCGACTTTGCCCGTAGTAGAAAATTAAAAAGTCTTTTGGTTCGCCTGTATATTTCAAATACTGTATGGTGAATTTCTCGCCAATTGGCTTGCCCATGTTACGGTTCCACGTTATAATAGCTTAGTAATTTACTCGTACATCTTATGATAATTTTGCTCGGGAAAATGTTCTTAAAAATGGAATAGAAAAAGAACAAAATTGAATTTTCGAAAAATCACTTCAAGGTGCACACCCCCATACTACAAACTAACTTTGAGCCAAATTTCGAGAAAATCGGCCGAACGGTCTTTGCGCTCTGCGCGTCACAGACATCCAGACAGAGATCCAGATATCCAGACAGAGAGATTTTCAGCTTTATTATTAGTAAAGATTAGAAGCATTCTTTTTTTTCTCTCTCAAATTAAATACATTGTATATTTTTACTTCAATAAATTTTTGAATAGGTTGTTTTCGGCGTTATCCTTAAAGAAGAGGGAATAAAATGGCAGCATGCATAAATAATTTACAATCTAAAGTAAGTTTTCAGAATTCTTAGTAAGAAACACCGTTCTACACGAACGTGAAATCGTTCGTCCCGAAAGTAACCGCACTTATGGTCTTGACAGTAGCTTAATTAGTTAATTAAACCACTGTCAAAATGCCTAGAGCTATAAAAGCCTTAATTATGTACTCGAAACTGTTAGCGAGCAACATTAATTTGCATTAGTTACCAAATTCTATGATTTCGGAAACTTTTCGGTTATCCTGGATAAAATGGTTATTATTACTACTAGCGAAAAATTCGATTTAACTAGAATGTGTTTGCATTTCAGCGTCAATTTACGAGTAATTGTTTGTCAATTAAAACTCAGTATTAAATAACAAGGTTTGTGTGCGTATGTCAAGAAGTTGCTGCGCTAAATTAGAAGGAAATGTTTCACGCATTTTTTTCCCTTTCACTTTAATTAGAATTTCTCAACTTCTCACCGAAAAATACAATTGTTAATTAATTATTTTGTTGCATTTCATGATTAAAAAAATATTTTTATATAATATTAAAATGACGTAGGGGAAGCTGCTGTACCTACGGACGGTTGTACCTACGGACGTTGGGCGGGAAATTCCGGATATCGTCGAGAGAGATCCTAATTGGGGTTCAACGTGTGTGTCACAGCCTACTCCAGTAACCCAAGAAGTTTCAACGCCATCAAACGAACATTTAAAATTCTACCATATTTTCTCGGTTTTAGTAGGATCTAAGGTTAAAAAAAAAAACATGAGCAATTTTTTTTTCTTTTTTTTTTCGTCCGCCGTGGATTGTATTATTCATTTTTGTTGTAGGTATCATGTTTCCCTATATTTTGAAGGTTTTGTTTCTGATTTTTAATGTTGTGAAACTGTGGTGTTGTCGATGTGACTGGTTTGCAAAATCAAAATGGCGTACCTTTGTACCCACGGACGGCAATTTTTAGTCTCCTTGGGTTACACATGAATCTGCTTTCAATGTGAAGTACCTCAAAATGGTGCCTCGTCATCAACGTCGGAAATTTGCTTTCAATAATGATGGTAAATTTGAAGTAGGGTTAGAACATATAGTGTTAAAGTAACCCCCTGTATGATGTATAGACCGTCAATCCCACCTGTTTTCATTTGAATTCCACTTTTCTACATTTTCGTTAGTTTAATCTAAACTGAGTTTTTTTTTTTTGTAATGGGTTAATTTTGTTAAAAGGTTTCAATTTGCATATAAATTGAAGATATTATGCATGTACATAGAGAGTCATACTATCATGAATCTAGTTAATTTTTTTGTTAAAAATATATTAATTATTCATAGCATCATTAACTCTTTTAAGAGTAATAATTTTTTCAAAGAGTTCACTAATGTTAAAAATTAAGGAAAATTTAAAAAAAGGGAAAAAAACTTTCGGTTAATTTTCAAAGCTTAATTTCTGTTGGATATTTTGTTTAACGTTATTTTCAATGGATGTTTGAAGTATTTCAGTATAAAATGGCTTATGAAAATGTATTGAGTATAGTTCCTTAGACCTATTTATATATGTATTTTTTTATATGCCCATGGGTACAAAGGCACCTGTCCGCGGGGTGAACGGGCAATTGTACTCACGGACAAAAAAGATGGTTTTTAAGAAAAACATTTTGAAGTTGAAAGCTTTGAGATTTTTACCTGACAAAAATTTCCAAATTAGATGATAAGTTGTAGATTCTGATAGAAAATTTTACGGATCGATTATCTATTCACAGAGACCAGCAAAAATTGAAAAGTAAATTTTGTCCGTGGGTACAGCAGCTTCCCCTATGATGGGTTTAACGTTTATATTTTCAATGATCTTCTTACCAATGCGTTTTAATACACTAATTTTAGAGAAATAAACCACATGTAGAGTAAAAGTGGGAGAGACGCCATACTTTTTGTAGAAATTAGATACAAAACTCAAAATGCAATATAAATCAACCTGGTAAGTTATATTTTAAAGTTACACTATTGTAAAGTACAGAAAAACCCCCCTAAATGCGGACACTAACGGGACAATTTTTTTTTTCCACAATAGAGGGGTGTCCGCAGGACAGGGGTTTAATAATGTTAGCTGCCTTAGAATCGGGATTTTAAATATTGTCCGCATAAGACGGGTGTCCGCATTTGAGGGGTGTCCGTTAGGAGGGATTTTACTGTAGTGAAATTATCATTAACTAGCATTACTTTTGAAAAATAAATAAATAAAAAATAAAAATTCTAAGTTGAGACAGCAGGCCATCTGTCCCATAACGTGTGGGAGAGATGCCATATATGTTATTATTCTTTGTTTTTGTAATTTTTGTGGATTATAACTCTACTACAATTCTTAAAATGCGGAGCGTACATTGTACATGACTTCAGGCTGCCATTTTTGGCATAAGGAACATCCAGTCAGTTTTTTTTTCCTTGTGAAATAATAATTTTCCAACATTTCGCGCACAAAAGCAATGTTTTCACTTCGCTGTCGATCTAGGTAGTTTTGGGATTGGATAAAACTTCTGAAGAACCTTTGTAAGGGTTTCTTTATCAGTGGATGTTTGTCTGGAAGTTGGTGGTTTTTTTGTGGAGACAGAGCTGGAGTGGCAGCACTTTCAAGAGGAATGTCAGGAGTAGCTACACTGTTATAACCAGGGATTCCAGACGAGTGAAAATATTCCCTCTAAGGTGAAAGCATAGTGCCTGAAGGTGCAATACAGACCAGAAAATAGAGCAGAGGAGCCGAAACAGCATGCAATCGCAAAAAGACTCATGGCGCATGCGCTTTTGTCTTAGGCATACATTCAACCATCTCAATATGGCGGACAAATGATGATTGCGTTTGTGTGTCGTTCACATTGAATGAAGTACACTATTGGATTAAGACATAACTTTTCTAGGATTAATTATCCGAAATTACAAGTAAGTACAGCTTTTGATCACTTTGTAGCTTTTAGGGCTTTCAAACATAGTTAAGTGTTTAAAAGTGCATTTATTGCTTTTCAGTTACCGTTACTGTCTTTTAGTTTCATGTTTACCGTTACTATCGTGAAATTTCCATCATTAAAAACGCTACTAAAAATATATGTCGTTATTTTCTTGAGTACCCGATAAGCAACTTTTATTAATCACCAAAAAAAAAAAAAAAAAAAAACTTGCTATAAGATTATCAATAATCAACATGTGAGAATCTTAATAAAAATGGTTCTTGCGCTTCGTAGATTATAACAGAAAGCTAGCGAAAAAAAATCTCTCTCTCAGTCTAGCTTTCTTTTTTTTTTTTTTTTTTTTGCTTTTTCATTCAAGTGTTAGAATCAATTCCTGCGAGCGGTTCATGTCTCGATATAGTTAGAAATTAACTGTCGAAAAACTTTATGTGCATTTTATTAGGGCTCGACCGATGGCATTTTTTGGCCGATGGGCCGATGCCGATTGTTGGCCGATTGTTCAAAGATGGCCGATGGCCGATGGCCGATTGTTTTCCTCCAAATGGCCGATTGCCGATGGCCGATGGCCGATGCCGTTGGCCGATGGAAAAAAAAAATCAAACAGAAATAAATTAATAAGATTATCAGGGATTTAAAGGATTGTTTATTCATTTCACTTTACTTCCTTTCTACGAATAAGGAATGGTATAATCACAAAAAAAAAAAAAAAAAAACAGATTTCGACCTAAATTTCTATTTTACGATCACCCAATTTAAATTTCATAAAGTTTTTTCCGGCACATTTGTACATGCATATGTACTTAAGAACATATAGATGACCGAAATATCCATTTTGAACGCCTCCTCAGTTAATTATCTCAAATTCTCGCGTAAACTTGCGTCACTCAAAAACGTTATGAAATAGTATGTTAAAATCACATACGTACGTAGTATGATCTAAAAGTTCAGGGACAAGTTGTATAAAACCTTACCCTGAATAGTTCAAATTACCGAAGCACATCTATCAACAAAATAGTCACCTTGGACGACTATGCACTTCTGCCAACGTTCGTATAGCTTTTAGAAGCACTCCTGTGGAAGACATTTTTCGCAACCTCCTGTAAGGCCTCTTGCGCTGCTTAAACTTCATTGTGGGGAAGAAGGCAAGTTTCATGTTGAGGCTTAGCTCCGAGTGACTTTTACTTGTTCCCAGCCAAAAAAAAACATTTGCATGGACGTCGCTTTCTTCCGTCAGGAGAAGATAAAGCTGCATCATCGAAGGTAGCGAAAAACGGCTTCCAGGACTGATTCCAGAAGTTTCATGAACACTGGCAGAAGTACATAGTCCCTCAAGGTGACCTTTTAAAGGTGAACGTGCTTCGGCAATGTGAACTATTTTGAGTAAGGTTCTATACAGCTTGTTCCCGAACTTTTGGGATCGTATCACGTACAATCTGTATAGGGTGTAGTTATGCTTCTCCTTTTTTGACTGCTGTGTAATGAAAAAAAAAGAACAACAGCCAAAAAAAAAAAAAAAAAAAAAAGAAAGAAAGAAAGAAAAGAATGGAAAAAAAAGGAAGAAAAACAAAGAGACTGTTTAATAACCAATAGATTTTTTTTTTTAAATTGAACATATAACTAAGATTTCAGTAATATTGTAATAATGTATGGATTTAGGTACACTAAAAATAGTTTTAAAACATTAAATTATGTTATTTAATCATTCAAAAAATAATAATAATAACAATAAAAAAAATAAAAATAATAATAAGAATAAAACTATGAAACCGTCAACAAATTACGCAATTAAAGTGGAAAGATTGCACGTAGACATTTTTTAGTCATCAAATTAAACAAAAAAGGTATCAGATAAATTACAATATTAAATCATAATAGGAATATTTTTGTACTTATTTAAAATTTATGAATAGAAAAGTTTGCATTTTTCATAAAAACTATCATAGTGACATACATTTTGCTGAAAAACGAAATAGCCATGAAAAGAGCGAGGTTCTTAAAACGCAGCTACAAAAAAAAAAAAAAAAAAACTCAATATTTACACCAAGTTAATAACCGAAATAAATATACTACTTGATCTGATGTTTGCACACATAATATTGAACAATTTGATTGTTTAATCTTTTATGAAGCTTTACAAAGAAGTTCAAATTAAATTTTTAATTTTAACAATAATTTTCTGAATTTTTTTTTTAAAAATGCATAACAAAAAATCCTTGAAACTTTTCTATAAAAAACGAAAATAACTGATTCATTGATTTTATATAAATACATAAAAATCGTTACTCACAACAGAAAAAAAAAATGATCGCTATTAATAATGCAAAAGAGAAGTCGCATTGCGAAATATAGGTGACACAAGTATGAGAAATACGCAAAATGACATTTCTTGACCAAAATAAATAATCGCTCTAAATATTTAAGAATGCTTGAAACGACGAGGGATGGTTTGGGGGGGGGTCACCCTCTGATTTTGGAGTAACTCACACTTCGGCCCCAACTTAGGCCTCATTTGCTTAGTACAGAACCGCTACCACCAACGCCTCGGAAGAGTTTCTGAATCTACTTCAGCACTTCTGAAGAAAAAAATCAAAAGTTCCTTGGATTTTCGAACTATGTCACCATTCAAAACGTCTTTAATCAATTTCTTACATTAATGCTCTAAATTCTTTCTAAACAATAGATAAAGCTTGAATAAAAAAATATCTAAATATTGTTAATTTAAAGAACTCAGAAGTACAACTAGAGTTTAATTTCAGAAATTGAGGTAGTGGGAGGAGGGGCACGCAAGTGTTCTCGGAAATTCAAAAAATAGTCGTAAAAAATCGAGTTCAAAATAATCATAAAAATGGAGCTGAAAAATCCTTTTTAAACTTGCACCCGAGTTTGTTTTGACGTGGCGGATTTAAAATATAGCAAATGTTGCAACTGCACGAAAGGCCCCATAACTATAGGGACACCGTAGGAGTTACAAAAATGCTTATGATAAATGTTTTACAACTTCTGTGATAGAGAAATGGGGCCCCAAAATGTATTTCGATGGGCCCCAAACTTGTAGCTCCGCCGAAGCGATACAGAAAAGACTGCATTAATGTGATTCATAATAAAAATATCGAAAAATTAAAAATTACCGTCGGTTCAACGGGAATCTACCAAAATGACACAAAAACCGGTTTTGCCATCTCATATTTGTTTCCATGGTTTCCAATGCGGCAATGTATCACCAAATGATCGTCAGTCTGAGACACTATATTAGTTTTACATTGAAATAAGTAATTAATAGCTACAAAAAAGGAGTAAACCGGCTTTTCAGAACACCCAATCGAAGACAAAAAGGGAAGCGCACAACTGGAACGTACGCACACTCCACATGCAAAAACTTAACCTTCTACAGCTTACCATCTTTGAGTTATGACTTATGAGAGATATATACGTACATCCAACTGCAAGAAACAAACAACGCAATAATTAACTTGTTTGGTACCTGAATGTAGTATTAAAAACTCTTTCAGAGGTGACTAAAATAGAAATTCATACTGAAATTTAAGTAAACAGTTTTAAACTCCCAAAAATTAAAAACTCCCTTTACTTTGTATTAAAAAGTAAAAACAGCAAAGGTCCCTTAAAAAAAACATCGGCCTATTCCATCGGCTTTTTGATGTATTTTAAGGCCGATGGGCCGATGTTTCCTGCAAGTTAGCATCGGCCGCCGATGCCGATGCCGATGGCTAAATTATTGAACCATCGGCGCCGATGCATCGGCCAGGCCGATGCATCGGTCGAGTCCTACATTTTATTTTGTTACTCTTCATTAACGTTTATGAAACGATTTTGTTTTTCCGTAACTGTAATATCCCTGAATATTTTTGGCTCTCCATGTAAATAATTCATAAGTACTGCTATACTTCATTTTCGGAATGCGTCATGTTTTAGTAAATGTATAATTTCCCACATTATTTAAATAATTACTCGTCTTTAAATTATAACGATTTGTGACAGATCTTTGATACCAAGTAAAGGGGTAGATATTTATTGTTTTATTAATTCTTAACATTACTTTTTGTAAAAAAAAAAAGAAACTCATCAGAACTCTGAATTTTTCACATGTTTTTAAGGGCCCTAGAGTTATTATTAATATTATTTATTTTATGATTTTTTAAGTAAACGATAAAGATTTCACTGGTCCGCAAAGTTTTTCATTTGCTTTTACCGCGCCCATGGGTCAAAAGAGGTTGAGAAACACCGAGTTAGAGCAATGAGCACTTCTTAACTATGTTGAAAACTCTGAAATTTAATCAAATGCTGTAATTACATGTTTCAATCATTTCCAGTACCGAGTTCAATGTGAAAAATGTCCAAAACGTAGAATATCATAAATCAAAACAAAGCTTAAAAAATGAAAAAAGAAAAAAAAAAAAAAAATACACAACTGTATTCAAAGACCGCACACAATACGGGGGAGGGGGATGAGGATCTATAGTAAGGGTGCCATTTCTCTCTCAGAAGGATCCTTTTTTTCACTCCGGCTGTCTAGTTTTTAAAAGGTGCCTGTTTTTCACCCTATTTAGAGGTGCGATTTCGGCTCCGTATTGGGTGCCGCAGGTGAACAAGCGTTTCTCCCCTGAAAGGTGCCGAATGCATCCTGTAGTTTTAACAGTGTACTTCAATTAAATCAAATATATCAAAGAAATGATCTGGAATAGCATTAGGATTGAGTGGGAATGTTTCACAAGTTTTAAAAATTGATGTAACATTTTCCACGGCATTCCATAAGGTTTTTTTTAAACTTCAACTTTGATATTTCTTCTTTTTTTTTTACCTTTTCAATAGCCAGAATTAAGTTATCTTCACTCCACTGTCCCCTAATTACCGCGACCGCATGCTTCCTCGCGTATTTTATCGGAACATAAATTCTTGCACAATAATAATCCTTTCGTTCTACACACGTCACACTCAAGCGCAGTCGAACAAGAACTGACGCGTTAAAAAGGAAGCGCCTGTGAGTAAATAGAAACAGTAAGAAATATGAATTGCATCTGCATTTTGTAAAAAGAAATTCGTCATGTGCAGTTGCAATTGAGAAAAATAAAGTTGGTTGTAAATTAGAGTCAGGCAAGCTGTAATACCTATAAACTTGATAAGTTTTCTTGTGTGTTCTGCTATATTCCATACTATTTGTCGATCTCTTTTTCTTTTTTTTTAAAGTTTACAAGTTACATAATAATGTTACTTAGCGAAACAGACGGAATGGGGGGGGGGGCAAAGCGACACAGATCAGCACCCTTGACTTTGCACTATACTGCCAATTCTGATGTACATATAGGCAGGGCTGCGCAGTCGGAAAATGACCAATTCCAGCAGCTCCGACTTAATCTTTTTTAATTTCAGACTCTTCGACTGCGACCCGATTCCGAATTCCTTACCCCAAAATCACACCGACTCCGAATCCACGACTCTAGCCCCGCATGTAAATCAGTACTGACTACAAGTGAACTACTGAAATATTAACATCGCAACTATAGAGTTGTGGAGCTGAAGAAAGTAAAGGGTTGCATATTTGGTGCCATATGAACAGTTTTAAAACGTTACCAGAAAAAATGCTTCTTATCCGTCGGTTAGCATGTAAAAATCTGTGACATATTGACAAGTTTCTTTTTTTGCTTTCAATTTTCGTCATTAAAAGGGTATTTCAATGTTTTCGACAGTTTCCACTGAAACAAGTTTTAATGAATCCATCTTAATTTTAATAAAACATATTTGAGTTCCTTTTTCTTCCTTTCAAAGTTGCTAAGTTGTACGCGGTAAAAATGTAAGTGTAAGACCCTTAAAAATAACCATTTTTAAAACATTGTTTTATTATTTATTTATAATTTCTTTTCAATATTTAGAAATTAGCTTAGCCTTTTTCAAACGGAATCTGTGAGAAATATAAAAATTTGTTCTAGTCGCTCATTTTACCCATTAGTACAATGGATTTTTTTTAAGATCAGAATTTTCGGCAATAAACTGAAAACGACTCAAAAAAATGCCGCATTCCAATAATTTTCTAAAACACTTTGTTAAGGAATTTCCTTTTTATTTCTGCATTCAGAATTTTTTTAATCAGAATAATTTCAGATTAAATGTTACACTCTTACTACGTAAAATTGTTTCTCAGTATTTCAGCTTCATGTTTTAAGTTTCTAATAATTCCTCACACTGCGTTTAATTTTAGTCAATATTTAAATTTTGCATAAGCATTCACCTTTGTTTAAAGAAGATTATGTAGATTCAAAAAACCTATAGAGACAAGCCACGATCCTCAAGGTGCAGCTTTCCTCCCAGGAACTGTTTACCTACTTTACTAAATCAAATATTTAGAGTCAGCACAATAACAGATTACCTCAGAAATCGAAGAAAGTATTTTTTAGGTATTCCATGCTTCACTGTTTGCGCACTATTTTACTTTAATTTTGTTTCAGTCGAAACTCTGCATTTACATTTTGGTCTGCCGCTTCATTCTTCATTGTATTTCAATACATTTTTTTTCTATCTTTTTATGGCTCAGGGAGTTTGCTCAGTTGTAAAGCAATGTTTTTTTTTTTTTTCAATGCGTGGAAAAAGTCAATATGTATACTTTTTTCTCTTCTTTTTTTTCTTTTTCCTCTTACTCCTCTTTTCCTCTTTTTTCCCCCTCTTAATTCTCATTTGGGCGTACATTGAGGTTTTTGCTTCATTGTCACGCACACTGTAAGGATTGGAAAATATACAAGTAATTATTAACCTTTGTTGTAAAAGAAACAGTAACTCACAGTTTCAGTCAACCTGTTTATTAGGCGAATGCGGCTTGACTGCATTCATGGTGCCAATAGAAAAGAAGTAAACTTTAGGCAAGATAAATAACATACCACTAAAAATCAGTAAATTTATTATTTTCGTATCTTATCTTTGTAATTTGAAAAATTTATACCGACAATTTTACTTAAACAGAGACTCGGACAATATTACTCACATCGCCTTCAATTCCTTTTACTTTTCTCCACCCCACCCTTGTCTACTTATACTATACAGCCGAACTCGTATATAATGATCTTAAAGGGACCGCGACATTTTCAAGTCATAAACCGAGTGCTCGTAAAACCGGAGTTTGAAAACAAAATTATAAAAAATCATAAATATTTACCATGAGTTTTAATTTTATACAGCATATCGAAGAAAATGATTAATTTTCTTCAAACTGTCTTATTGTCTTTTTCTTGTATGCTCTTGTCTCTTTCTCATAGCCTGAAAAACGGAATTTTAACACCTAAGGGATTTTTCGAGAAAGATCTAGCTGAGCTGACGGGAAGAGTCATGGAAATTTTCTGAATCACTAAGCATTGCTCACTTTATGCTGGGTTTGCTCGATTTAAGCGAGTTAAGCTCCCATAGACTTAACATTGAACAACCAAATATTTTTGATTTCCTCATCAAATCCGGATTCTCTTTAAATCAGGGCTCGTTATAAGCGAGGTCGACTGTAAACTTGTTATTGACTAGTGGTACCCGCACGGCTTTGCTCGTAATAGAAAAATTAAAAGGTCTTTGGGTTCGCCTGTGTATTTACAAATAATGTATGGTGAATTTTCTCGCCAATTGGTTTGTTACCATGTTACGGTTCTACGTTATGATAATTTCGTATCTCGCCAATTGGCTTTTGCCCATGTTACGGTTCCACGTTATGATAATTTCATAATTTACTCGTCCATCTTATGATATTTTTGTTCTTAAAATTGGAATAGAAAAAGAACCACAACGAATTTTCGAAAAATCGCTTTGAGATGCACAACTCATGCTACAAACTAACTTTGTGCCAAATTTCATGAAAATCGGCCGAACGGTCTAGGCGCTATGCGCGTCACAGAGAGTCAGACATCATCCGGACAGAGAGACTTTCAGCTTTATTATTATGTAAAGAAGACCACGGACTTTTCGCGGCACCACCACCTCTCTCTGCGGCACCCTCTTTGAGAAACCCAGGTCAGTTATCCTTTTCCGCAGTTATTGCACCTCAAAACCTCATTTTTGGATCATAACTTACCCTAAAATACTTTGAGTTTTTTAGTAAAAGTAACAAAAATTTTACATCAATTTCAAAAAATTATTTCATTTCTGAAGTTCCCCCCAAGACAAAAATAGTAAATTTTAAATAAACTTTATAATTCAGTACAAATCACGTCTTAATTAAGCGAAAGCAATTTACTTAAAAGCATGTTTTTTCATGTGAAATTTTGTAAAGGGCAAGACATAAGTTTAAATACTTAAAAAAATATATCTTTGGTCACACGTGAGCTCATATATCTGTTTCTGTTTGATAAGTTTGTTTTGAAATGAAGGATTCAAAAAGGACTTTTTCAAATAATAATACCAAAAAAAAAAACAAGAAGTTCTGTCTAGAACTAGACGAGCCTACTTTCCCGTATACCCATACTACTTTCTAGTACCTGATCAATGTTCTCAAAATAGCTAAAATCGCAAATTGTTTCAAACATATTTTTCCAATATTTTAAGCTACTTTCTAGGAATAAAATATTCCTCACTCATCTAAAAAATTAGATGCGTAAAAAAAAAGAAAAAAAAAAAAAACGAACAAATAAAATAGCAGCAACTTTTAAACAAAGCAGCTAATACACTTTTTTCCATTAAAAAAAAAATCTTCAACAGCTTTCAAAACGAAAAAAAAAATAATAAAAATTAATAAGCTCATTAAAATAAATACATCCTATCAAAAAAAAAAAAAAAAATCGTCTTTTTCCCCTGTTGCCAAAAATAATTTTTTAAATGAATTAATGCACTTATCAAGATAAATAAAAACAATGAAATGTCACCTTAAAGAAATAATTTTGTCAAAACATTGTCAAAAAAAAAAAAAATCGTCTGTTCATATCTTTATGTAGAAACATAAATGACTTTGAGTTTATTCACCGAAAACTGAATACCTAAATAAAAACTTTAGCGTTAAAATAAAAACAAATCACATCAACAATAATTATTTCACAGTTAAAACCATAGCGTCGGAGTCGGAGTCAATCTAATTTTGGGATGAAGGAGTCGGAGTCGAATATCCAAGAATCGGAGTCAGTCATTTGTCCGTGTATAAATTTTTGCCAAAGCTAGGAAATCATAGTCGAAGTCGGGGAGTTGGAGTCCGATTAATTATCGGGCACAGGAGTCGGATTCGGATTCAGGTGCCCCTAAATTCTCGGAGTCGGAGTCTGGAGTTCGGCGTCAAGAGCTATTTCCAACAAAATTTGTTTGAAGTAAATCCGCCTTCAAGTACGGAATCTACATTGACTTTCAGTTTCCCCGTAGGCGCTAATGTTAAGGGATTTGAACTGTTCAAAATTGAACAGAAAATTGTTCAAATCAAAAAGATATTTTATATACAAGTTTTTCATCAAAAGCTTTTTCCTACAAAGTTTGTTTGAAGCAAATTCGCCTCACAGTTCGGAATTGCCTTGAATTTCCCCGTAGGAGCTAATGTTAATTTTTTTTGAACTGTTCAAAATTGAACAAAAAATAGTTCAAACCAAAAAGCGAAATATAGGAATGAGGTGTCCTTGCCGATATCTTTCGAACAAAAAAAAGTTTGTTCGAATCGGACTATTCATTCAAAAGTTATTAGGGGGGGACAGACAGACAGACCGACAGACAGACCGACAGACAGACCGACAGACAGACAGACAGACCGACAGACATTTTTCCCCATCTCAATACCCTACTTTCCAATTTTTAATTTTTCGATATTTATTTAATTATTTTATTTATTTTTGACTTTTTTTTTTTGTTTTTCGGGATATTTTTAAGATGCATTAAGCCTTCTTTCATGCTTTTTTCTTCTTTTTCTGACTTTTACTGGGAAAGCAGGCTAAAAAAACATTAATGGTAAACCAGAAAAAATCATTTTGAAGATAGTCAATATCTGGTAGTTATTCTAAAACTCTGTAGAATCAAAAGTAGCAGTTAATCAAATTGAAAGACATTAGAAAAAAGTTTTAAATTGAGAATTAAATCAGGTGATATTTTCATTTAATACACCCTATTTTTATTCGGCGGGAATGACAATATTTGCTTAGAATTCAATTGTTCGGAAAAATATTGATGTTTAGACTCGTTAACATACTTGCGTTTATTCAAAATTTCTCAACACTTTGATAGTCAACACTTCCTCTTCGCTAAAACGAAATTTCTAGACGTAATCTTTTATGCTATAAATCTTCCGTGAGTAATGTAAGATTTTCTTGTACGATTTTGAAGTATCTCACATTACTCAGTTAACTTATTTATTTCCTCGTACTTTAAATCTTTTTAAGACGCAATAAAAGCATGTTAGTCTCCAAATTGATGAAACAAGATACACATTCTCATAAATTTTATTTCACAGGTGCCTATAAGCTCATAAACTAAAAATACTGTAAAGTCATGGTTCAAAACTAATGATTTAAATACTGTAGAAATGTATAATATTTTTTTTGACTAATTTACTAGGAAACTTTAAATGTGTAAATTCCAGAAAATTTTTGTTAAAAACGTATTGCTGAAATAAGTACACTGCAAATAATCGGTAAACATTTGAAACTCTTTAAGTGTTCCAGTTGCCTGAATATGTGCTAAAATGTATTTCGAATGTGTTATGTACAAAGAAATGAAACTGAAATGTTTTACTAATCAGTTCCGTTATAAAGAAAACGTTCCAAAAGTTACCGAATGTTTTGCTGGGAATCTCTATTCAGCCAAAGTTTGGGAATACACTTGAGAACAACACATCGCGCGCAGATTTAAGAGTGAAATCACTGCTTTCTTTGCTGCGCCATGTTTGTAAACAATCTGGGTCGGCCGCAATCATTTTCGTGACATTTTTGAATGCTCAAAAGGTACGCCACTTTCCTTTTTTATGTTCTTTACAGATAATTTTTGTATTTGTACATTTATTGAGCTTCATACTTTTGTTTTAAATAAACTAATAATTTACCATACCGCTTTAGTTTTGAAATAAAATGAAATCCTGTGTTTTAAAACTGTGTGGTTACGTTAAGACTAACGTGTTACGATTCTAATTTTGAAACTTGACGATTGATTTAGGGCTCCTGTCCTTATCTTTAGATTTAGAAATTTTTAAGAACATCGGAATTAGGGGTTTAAACAAGGGCTCCTAAACTACAGGTTACGACCCAAAAACATTTCTAATGAAGGTCGAAGGGCATTTCTTACACTGTTCAATTTCAATCTTTAAAAAAAAGCATCTCTTTTATCTAAATGCTTTTTATAAGTTCTGTCATCTACTTTTTGTTTTTACAAATAGATCAGGTGATTTTATTTTTCTGGTTAGCAATTTTTTGATACGTTAGTATTTTTGCTTGTAAACATCCCATAAGATCGATCATCTTGTGCACAACTTTTTGATTTAACAAACCAAAAAAGAATGAATCGCTGGAGGTTCTGCGGCTTAGATTAGGTTAAACTTGAATATGATCAAAATTTACCCCAATAATATGAATGAGATTCGAACCTAGGTCCAGGGATCAAAATTCTTCTAAGTAATGATGTTAGACAAAATATATTGTCTAATGTTTCATATCAATCAATTTTATCTTGAATTTTGAGGATAAAATATTTGCGTACCATTTAGCATCTTATTTATGGTTAATTAATTTTATTATCTGTTGCAGTTAAAAAAATCATGAAATTTGAGTTTGAGTAAATAGTTAAAACCGCTAGTTCAGAAAAAAAATGCTTAATAGTTTTTTCTTTAATCCCACTTTTTAATTTGCCGTGTGATAAAAAACATGCGAATAAAAAATTTCACCCTTTATTTCTTTGAAAAAAAAAAAAAAAAAAAACCTTTAGTTCTTTGTAAAACAGGTACCAACGTAAACACAAAAACATTTTTTTTTTTTTTGAAAAATGAAAAGTTCCATGAAAGACTTAGTAAAAACTGTTGGATAACTAAACGTGATGTCTGTTGCAGTGTAAAAACTTTCAATTGTAATTTAGTTCTTATATGTTCTATCACATTGAGAGATAGATTAAGGGTGACCACAGACTGAAGAAACAGGAAATATCAGACCTTTTCCTGAGAAAAATGCCGAATTCAATATTAGTAACGCAAGTTTAAGCCATTTTTACAGTTCTGGAAAGGGCGTAGGGAGATCTCCCTCGGAGATTTATCTAGTCTAAAATATGGTTAAGCTGTCTTTAATTATGTAAAGATGGGGAAAAGTATGGAGAGGGGGGAAGGATACCTCTAGGAAAAAATGTAAGAATGCAGTTTTAAAACTGTACATTTAGGGCATTTTTAAGGAACTTTGGGTTTTATGTTCCTGGGTTCATTACAGCTGAAAATATTTTGAAGCTAAAGTTTAAAACATTTTTGTAAGGTAACTTGAAGAATAAGGGTATTATTAACCACAATATTTTGAATTTTTTTTATTTTTTTAAAAGTATAGTTCAGAGCTATCTTTGGTGATGTTAGAGGAAGGAAACTCTGTTTGGGGGGGGGGGGGGTCTCCGGAATATTGTAAAAACTGATGCGTCTAAAACATTTTATCTATCTTTGATGATGTAAAGAGAAAAGGAGGAAGACAGGTATACAGGGGCTTTTTTCGGAAAAATTATTATTATAGAAAAAATAGTAGGGTAATGTGGGGTAAAGTGAAATTGCTAAGCTGGCTGTTTTTTTTTAATGAACAAATTGGAAATTTCTTTTGAAAATTACACTTTACAAAGAAAGAACATTGTAAAAAAAAAAAAAAAATGGAAATTTTTCCATTTATTTTTTTCATAGAAAGAGTGAAAAATAAAATATTTTTTCTGAATGAAAAATGTTCTATTCAATCATAAAAAATGTATTTGTTCAAATGAATGAGTAAAAGAAAGGTAGAATGAATAATAAAAAGATAATGGAACAATGAACGAATATTTAAATAAATAAAATACTTAATACATGAAGAAAAATAAATGACCGTATAAAATAGTGAATGAATAAGAAAATGGGTGAAGGCATGAATAAATAAGTGAATTAATGAATGAAGGAATGTAAATAAATTAATAAATAAATCCGTAAGTGATTTTGTAAATAACACTGCGCGGTAAAAAAAAAACCCTTCAAAATGCTTCCGACATTTCGTCGGCTGATTCTTATGTAGAATGACCCCCTGAATCCGAATATGACCTCCGTTTTCCCCCTATACGTACCAATTTTTTTAAAGGACCCCCCAAGTTTTTTTCAATTTTCTTTAGTTTTAGAGCAATTATTATTATTATTGTTTTTTAGGTGAAAGGAGCTTTATATTAACTGCTAGCATTGTTTTGGTGGGCAAGAGAGGTTCAAAGTTCATGGACAACGATCGCAAAAAGGGGACTTGAGAGGGGGAGAGTATAACCTCTCAAAATAAAAGAAAAATCACGAAAAACGATCCTTTTATTCTGATTTTTTAAAAAAGATGTTTGTAAAAAAAATTTCGGAGCAGAATGAGAGTATAAGACTCGCTTCTATAACTCCTATGTCCAAAACAATTTTCGTGACGTAAAAAAAAAAAAAAAAAAATCATGTGAATGTCGCACGTTGTATACGAGTTGAATCGCAGGTCTATACAAAAAGGCATTCCTCTGGCTGATTTCAATGTAAAATGACCCCTATGACCCCTTGTTTCCAAATACGACCATCTTTCTTCCTATCACGCCCCCTTTTTAGAACCTACCCCCTCTCCTCTCCGCCGCCATTTTTTTATTTGAAGGGAGAAAAGAGCATTACAATAACCGTAGACATAATTCTGAATGATTAGATATGTGCAAAGCTCAAAATCTTATGCATATGTAGCAAGAAGGAAAACAGGGGGTGGCACCCCTCCAAACACACTGTGCAGCAAAAATTATTCTCAAATGCTTCTGAGGCTAATCCGCCTGATTCTTCTGAAAATTTACCCCCTGAATCCAAATATGATCTCCGTTTTCCTCCTACATGTACCGATTTTTGTAGATCCCCCCCTTTTATTTGGGGGGGGGAGCAAGTTTTTTTTTTTTTTTTTTGCTATACATGCACAAGATTTAGAACTTTGCACATCTCTAGTCATTCAGAATGATGTTTACGGTTATTGTAATGCTCATTTTCCCCTCCAAATTTAAAACAATAAATGACTCTGAATCAGGGGTGGGGATAGGTTCTAAAAGGGGGTGTGATGGGGGAAACGTGGTCGTATTTGGAAACAAGGAGTCATTTTATATAAGAATCATCCAGAAGAATATCTATTTGAATGAAGACCTGCGAATCAACTCGTATGCAACGTGCGACATTCATAAGACAGTTTTTTTTTTTTTTTTCAATTTTTTTTACATCGCGAAAATTTTTTTGTACATAGGAGTCATAGAAGGGAGTCTTATACTCTCATTCTACACCGAAATGTTTTTTACAAACATCTTTTTTAAAAAATCAGAATAAAAAGATGGTTTTTCGTGATTTTTCTAATTTTTGGGGAAGGGGGGTATACCCCCCAAGTCCCCCCTTTTTTGCGATGGGTGTCCATGATCTTGAACTTTGAACCTCTCTTGCCCACCAAAACTATGTTAGCAGTTAATATAAAGCTCCTTTCACCTAAAAAAAATACTCTAAAACTAAGGAAAATTGAAAAAAACTTGTGGGGATTTAAAAAAAAAATTGGTACGTATAGGGAGAAAACGGAGGTCATATTCGGATTCAGGGGGTCATTTTACATAAGAATCAGCCGATGAAATGTCAGAAACATTTTGAAGTTTTTTTTTTTTTTTTTTTTATTTATTTTTTTTTATTTATTTTTTTTTTTTTTTTTATTTATTTATTTTTTTTTTTTTTTTGCCGAAGAGAAGTTTGGAGTGAGTAAACGAAATAAACTATTTCACTTTGTCCCATTCACCTTGCCAATATTAAAAATACAAGTAAGCTTAAAATTAACTGAAAAAAAATAAAAAATACCGCATTAAATATTAAAAGGTCTCAATTAATATTTAAAATGTTTGTAACAATAATTTTATCATTTTATTCTTACAAAAATAATTTTTGACTTACATCAAAATATTACAATATGAATGTCCTTTTTTAAAAATTGCCATAATTATCATTAATTTTAAGCTCCAGATGTACTTTTTTCCTGACTGGAATAGAGTACATGTGCTATTATATAGTTAAAAAGTTAAAATATTACAAGATTGTTGGCAGTAAAAGTAATTATTTCACCATTTCACTTTGCCCCACATTCCCCTACAACCTACAAATAAATGTATAACGTATTGCTTGTGTTCTCGTAACTAAGCGTAAGTTTGTAAAAAAAAAAGCCTTTTTCTTATTTTTTTTAGGTAATGGTTTACCCGGTTGTAGAAGAATGATAGTTTCAAGCATTGTTATGTAAATTTCTTAATGTGCATGTATAAAGTTAAATAAATTCATTTTAAACATATTTTGCTTAATGACTAGATAAGTTTGATAAACTCAGTTCAGTGTTATGTGCGTAAGTTTGAAACATAAATCCGATGCGTATTTTAAATTTAGCTGCATTAGTTAATGAACTTGATATTAACTGTCTGATTGAGTTAGACCTGAATGTATGGCATTTAGTTGCCATCTGGAGATTAAATGCCATACGATAGAAGCTAAAGAGAGTACTCAACCAGTCACGTCTTAAGAACCGAAACGGCCACACAATTTTTGCACCAATGATTTTTCATACACAAATCATTTCTATTTTGAAGCAATTAGTTTGCAATGTAAGAACAATACAACCTTAGTATTACATGTTGCCTTTCAATCAATAATAAAAGCCATTATTAATTTCAGGATCCAAACCGCACCCCTTAAAAACAAGCACAAACTTGGAAGCTTATACAAAAGGTTTGTACTCACCTTTGGCGGGAGGGGGGGGGGAGGGGATAGAAAAAAGGCAAATAAATGGAATTGCAGTTAGATCTCATACAGTAATATCTTTTCCACAGCTCATGTTTTAATGTAGTACATTTTTTCCTCATTCAAGAAATAAATAAATGTTTTGAATAAAGTGCCTACTAATGGTAAAAAAAGGGCTACTAAACTGAAAGTGTATGCCAGCCACTGACGACTAAGTAATTTTTTATTTGTTTTGTTTTTCGCGAACACTTTTCTTCCTTATGCAAGGAACTAAAACTAAAAATAATTAATTGATAATTGTCAGTGCCGGATATACGATTTTTCCGAGCTAGGGCAAATCTTGAAAATGATGCTCCTACTCATTCTCCTTCAAGTTTTATTTTTAGTTTCAACGAACCCTCCCCCCCCCCCCCAAGGAAATAGAACAAATTTGTTGTCCCCCAAAAATTGTCTCACGGGGGCAAGGGTCCCAACTCCCCCCTTCGCTCCCAGATCCAGCACTCATCGTTTTAATTAATATTCAAGGAAATAATTAGTCATTAAAGAATTCCACTGCACTTACATTTTTAAAAGAACACAACTAATGTTTAAGGTCATTGATCAGATACTAAGCAATAGATCACTGGATAGCAAAGTAGTACGAATTCAAACAATGAAGGCAAATCTGTTTTGATCTTGAGAAATTAAAATTTTTGAAAATGAAATTTATGAAGCAACAAACTGAAGTTATGTGAGCCTTTGTTTGTACACTTTTGATTACTTTTTAGAATATGGATTAGCTTTGAAAACTAAAATATGGAAATTAATATTTTAAATATATGCAGTTTCTGTACTAAGTAATATTGTGCACTACATTTTCCTGCAACCTTTTTATTAGTAAACATTGTTCGTGTGCAATTCTGCTGTAAGCTATTCAATTTTCTTGGAAATATCATTGTATTTTAAATTTTCATAGTAGCTATGCTGATTAATAAATAGATTCATCCAAAGCCTAAATCATCATCAGCCTGCAGTCTCAAAATGAACACGAATTTAGTGCATATTTATAATTTCTAAAAGCTACTTTTTATATTTGTGCGGTAGGTATCCTCGGATGAAATTAGTGCGAAGAAATTGTTCTAAAACGCATTCTAGAAACTAACTATATGTGTGCCACAAAATGTTCTATGAGGTGTTCAAAAACGTGTCTTTAACGCGATCCTATAAGTGCTTAAAAAGTGCGCTAAAAAGAATGCTGAACTAAATATATGTTCCGAACTGTGTTTCTAGATGTGTTTTGGAAACTGACCCAAAAAAGTGTTCTAAAAAAGGGGACAAGTGTACGTGTTCAAAAAATGTTTTAAAAAGTCTTCTTACAACGGTTCTAATAAATGTTCCGAAATAAGTGTTATAAAAAAGGAGACAAGTGTCCGTTTAAAAAAAGTGTTCAAAAAGTGTTTGATTATTTGCAGTGTAAATTTTAGAAAAATTCAGTCGAAAACGTATTATGATTACATTTTAAGACACATTTAATGTTTTAACTCAACATCTTGAAATCTCAAACGTACGAATTATTGCATCGTGTGCAAATACATGGATTTCTGTTTCATCTGAGACAGACTTTTCTCGTCTTCCTTAATTTGAAGAAACAAATTTATAGTAAAGAATTGGCAGCAGTTTAATGTCATAATATGCTGTTTGGTAATTATGTTCGATGTACGAAGCGTGTTGATATGAACTAAGAGTGCTTGCAGACCATGTTCATTTTCCAAGACTTTAAATTTAATCTTTATCTGATATGATATTATATTACTTACTGCACTTCTTAAGAACCAAAAAGTACGTGTCTATGAAAATGTGAAAACTTTTTTATTTTTATATTTGGTTGCGCTAGAGGCACTACCTGTCTGCAGATCCAGTGCGTTCCGCCGAAACAGCATCCATTCTTTCAATTAGCACTCATTATTGGCGAATTAGCACTAGTTTTGACGCCCAGTTTCCCCCACCAGACGGAGGCACCTGAGCTCTGTTCGATGACAAACTGCACTAGGGGTTCAATTATGCCAAGAACACTTCAAGCAAAACGAGGGATCTTTTACATGCGGCATAATCATATGACACGGACACTGTCGATCTTCTGCATCATGAAAATATATCTTATACACAGTGAAGCATTTTCCTCTGTTCAACTTCCAGAACCAGGAAAATAAGTAAAACTGCAGGCCGTTTGCAAAGTCTTGTACTGAAAAAGAAAATTTATTTGAAAAACTATTTAACATATATATATATATATATATATATATATATATATATATATATATATATATATATATATATATATATATATATATATATATATATTAATTTTATTCCTTACCTATATCAAGTCCACATCCTCCCCGCCCCCTCCTCCTCCTTTATTACAGTACTAGCAAGATTAATTAATTCAGTATGTGCCACTAACATCTAAAACTGAAAATGGCGTCTATGAAAGAAAAATGTCATGAATGTAGTATGATATTCTATATCCATATCATGACTGTTATTACGAAACAATTACTCTCCAGAAAGGAGCGTTTGTGCCCAGAACGAAATCGACAAAATCTTCTCAGAACTGTGGAAGGTGCAAAAGTAAAAGTATATTCACGTTGTGAAAAAAAAAAAAAAAAACTTTTTGAGATGAAGATCAAAATAAAAATAAATCCAATTTAAAACTTAAGTTTTTTGTTTCTTTTTTGTGTGAATTTTCTTTATGAGCGCAAGTCTCTTTAATAACACCCTTTAAATAAGCGTTAGTTAGACTCATACAATAATTTTAACTATAGCTCCATTTACCACAGATTTATATTTATATAAATATATTCACCCAAAAAGAACGCCAAGGAAAAGATTTAGCACGCCGCACATAAATCTCTCAGAAATTTTAAATGAGGAAACCTAAGATGTCGTTGCTTTAAAGGCGGCAACTTTATGGAAGGAATGAATGACTAAAAAAATGGCGCTTTTTAAAGTTAGATTTACGACAGTTTTACTATGACAGCGATAAATTCAGATGCTGATCATCAAAACGCGGATTTGGAGGTAAGCCAAAGTAAATTTTATAGCTCTTTTCTAGTCGAAAGCATTCGCAAATTTTTGAATAAATCAATGATTTAAAAGAGCTTTAAGGTATGAATAAATGGGTTATGGAAAATAGTTACGTTAGTAGTTTCCACCGCCACAATAACTCGAAACAAACGTTTATTTTCTCCAAATGCAGTCACGCATTCAGTTTAAGAAGTTTAAGGAGTTAATTACGAATACAAGAAATGTTATCAGTAGCTAATACTAAGTTTTAAAGCATAAGTGAAGCGTACTATATATTTAGAAACACTTGTCATGGTGTAAAAAATCGTCTTGTTTCATACATTACCAGCATATTATATCTAAAGATTTTCCTATATAAATCTCTAAATTGTACTAAATAAACTATAATCGTTCTACAAACACTATATTTCTAGAATAAACTCTACGTACACAGCATTTTGATTCCAAGCATAAAAAACGGTTTCTTAAACCATATATGCTTCTGTAGGTCAGAGTGTTGTACCTTGGGACACTTTTTATATTTTAATTTTTAACGTGGATTATTTAAATCAAATGTAAAATCTAAAATTCACATTAAAATACCCCAAAATACTTCTCTGTAATATATATTTTTTTAAAATTCAAACGTCTGAAAATGAAATATTGCCAACCATTTACAGTAAAAGTTCCAAACTGTTCCAAGGTACATTATCCTATTGTAACTTGGAACATATTCTTTTGTACCACGGGAACCCTTCATAATTCAGGAAACATCCATATACTTCAACCAATTTTGAACCAAAAAAAAAATTTTTTTTTTCATTGTAATGAATTAAATTATGAATAATGAATAAAGAATCACAAGTAATGAATTAGCGAATTATTATCTAACATTAAATGTGTTCAAAAGACGACATGAGATTAGAACATTTTCCATGTTACTAAACTTATCTTAATTATTAAGAACCATGCATAGTTTCACAATGAGACATGTCTTAAGGTACAATATGTTTGGCTGTCCCGAGGTACAATCACCACGTTGTTCAATAAAAACCAAAATGGTGGTCAAACTAGATGCACTATCAGCATTTTCTCATAACCAAAATATTTAAAGTACCTTTCTTTTATAACAAAAAAAATTCAGTTGATTAGTTTTACAAATACAAAGACAGAAAATGAAATAAAAATGAAGAAAATTCATGAGATTTTGTTTCTTTCACAAAATTCTCAATTTAACTCTTTTGATGCTGATTGTTACGATAGCGTCATTTAATGGTGAAGTTTACTATTGGAGATTACAAAAACATTGCTGCTAAAAATAGATTCTTAGAAATTAGCAGTGTACCAAGGTACAAGCGTGCCAAAATACAACAATCTGCCCTATTGTACGCTCATAGCGTAATGAAAATATTCGATTTTATTTTTGTCCTTCGTATGCAAGTTTGCAGAAAATTTGAAAGAGATAGAATCCTAAATTGATCAAACCATCAGTACAGTTAGTAAACGCGGCCCAGGATAAAAACTTGAAAATATCCGTCAGAGGTATTTGGAAAAGAAAAGAATAGTAAAAAGTGAATCTAAGCAGGAAAATCAAAGAAAAAAACGGAAGCTCTCATCAACGGATAAAAATGGCGATTACATCCTCAATTCATCAAGCCACAGTGACACGGTTTTTGCTGCGGAAGATGAAGACAAATTGGAAATTGTTAGGAGGTCCAGAAAAAGTCAACCAAGTTGCATCTACTTCATACAACATTTTGGGTATTTGTTGGAAAGTTTAAGGAATTTTGTTGTTGTAGAATGCAATGGCCTCAGATTTCCAGGGTTAGCAGTTGATGTGAGAGAAAAAGAAGCTCGCTTTTACTGCGGAAGAGGAACTGGAAATTGTACGAGGTTCAGTAAGAAGTCAATTCAGTTGCATCTACTTTTTACAAGTTTTGTGAAATTTGTTGGAAAGTTTAAGAAATTTTGTAGTTGTAGAAAGGAATGGCCTCAGATTTACAGAGTTAGACGTTGATGTGAGAGAAGAAGGTGTTAAGAACATGAAACAGCAAGTTTTGAAAGTTGCCGACAAATGGTGTGTTGTTAGTAAAGTTATTCAACTTTCAAAACTAATGAAAAGATGACTGGTTTTCGTCTGCAATTTGCGAAACAATAATTAGGCCTACATTTTGCTCATTCCTTTCAAAAACGTCATGTCTCAAAAATTAGCGATTTTTTGCTGTGCCTTTTTACTTCCTTTTACAAAAAAGGAAGTATTCGCGAAAAAATTTTCACTCAAAAATCGGCCTTAATTTCCATTTTTCTCACTCCCGAATGAATGTTGAGTTTTCTTTTCGACCCGACTACACGTGGATATATGCCTAGAAACCTACAGACACCCGAAATATCCAATTTAACGACCCCCGAGTTAATTACAACGAATTTTCTCGTGACGTCTGTATGTACGTATTTGTGTATGTATCTCGCATAACTTAAAAACGGTATGTCCTAGAAAGTTGAAATTTAGTACGTGGACTCCCAGTGCGGTCTAATTGTGCACCTTTAGTTTTGGTTGCATTCGGATGTTCATAAGGGGGTCTTTTGCCCCTTTTTGGGGCGAAATCATTGTTAATTTTGATGTAAACTCAAGTTGTGTTATAATTTATCGAACACTTGGCGGTATATCACCAGTCTTTTGGTTGCCAAGTTTTGTCGCCATCTTGGCGACAAATTTGGAGATTTTTTTTTTTTTTAAATTTGGTTTCAGTTTGGCCACTGTTGGTAATATTTAGAGAGTAAACAATTGAATCACATTAAAATTGCCAATAATGGGGAAATGACATTAAATTGGTGTAAAAGGAAGTCATGTGATGCACACATCAGCTCGTTTTTTAAATAAAGAACGCACTATTTGCATTTGTGTCGGTATTGTAAGGCATTTGCGAACACGTTAAAAAATAAAAAAAAAAAGGTGATTGTTGAGAACCGACTGGGGCTGCCATTGTATTTTTTTTCAAAACCCAAGATGGAGTTCATAAAATTCTGAAGATCGAGGAAGAAACCCCAAGATCATGTAAATAAGAATTCTCGTTCATTCTTCTTTTTTGTTTTTTTTGTAATTGCATCTCTTGTAGCTGGCCAATTATTATCTTGAAAATTGTTCAGTGAAAAAATGTGATGTTAAATACTAAAATTGACCTTTTAATAATTATTTCTTCGAAAGAACTTCTTAAAAACCGGTCTAAACATTGATAATATAAGATAAGCAGTAAAGTGACACCAATTGAGAAATAACATCCAACGCTCGGGCACGATACCATTTCAAAATTTTCAAACGTGTGTATTCGTAATTGCTTAGCCAAAAAAACAATATTTTAGTACAATATTTTATAAATGTATCTTTTTTATGAACAAACCAAAAACATAAGAAGTTCGAACAACCGACTATTTGTATAATGATTTTCGTATTTTTCCTTGAAAATAAATGACACGTTAAATATTTAAAAGTATTTATTTGACATTTTTTTTTAAAGGAAAATGTTTTATTTACAGTGTATGAAAAAAGAAGCCAAAATTATGCTTTCAAAAAGTTTCTTCATGTCTCTTGATTCTTCAACGTAGCCTTCTTGCATGTGAATATAATTTTGGATAAAACTGAAAAAAAAAAAAAAAAAAAAAATCCTGTTAGAAAAAAAAAAAAAAAGCAAATTTTCTGTTGATCAACACAATATAGTGCACAAAAACAAATTTTGTATTGTTTTAGCTTTCAAAAATGTCTTCTTTTTTTTCTTTCTTTTCTTTAAATTTAAAAATAGACGGAACAGTTAAACACGAATTCATTTATTAAATTAAACAAAAAAAAAAAAAAAATCCGTCGAACATAGTGAACAAACACAAGATCTCGGAATAAGTTGAGATCGAACAATTTGGAAAAGCAAGAACCCGAATTTAACCCAAGAATTTATATTATGTTCGTGTTAATGCGCGCGCATGTTGTGTGTGTATTATTAGCAGATGTAAAACACTCTTTTTGTCATTTAAAACGACAGAGATGAGATAATTATAGTGCATTGGAAATTACAGAGAAACGAAATAAGCAAGTACATTTTGCAAACAGGTATTGTAATTAATTTTAACTACTATTTCATTCCTTAATATCACCCTGTTTTTTGGTTTTATTTTATTTTTACTTCATTTTGCCTAGTGAAGTAAGTATCGTAAACACAATAATAATAATAATAATAACAGCAACAACAACAACAACAACAACAATAATAATAATAATAATAATAATAATAAATAAATAAATAAATTTTAAAAAATCACTTAAATTTCGAACTAAATTTCCCTTTACTACCAACACCCTATCCCTCACTTTTTTACGATTTTTGTAGTTGAATCTAACCACTCATTTTTTTTTTTACATTTTAACCTTTTTGATTTAATTTTAACTCCACTGAGATTTCTTTCTGCACTTTTTTTTTTTAATTACTTATTTAATTCAGTTACTTTACAGAAAGAAAACCAAAACGGAAGAATGCGGTTTTCTTAATAAGGACAGGAAAAATCTTACTTTTACAAATCAAAGTATTTCTTCAAAAGCCGTTTTTTTTTTGAAGGGGGAGGGGGAGGTTAAAAGACAAATAGATATTTTTCCCAAATTTCAATATCTTAATTTGATTTTTTTGAAAGTATTTATTGAAGTAGTTAATTGGTTTATGAATTTTCTCTTCTTTACAAAAAAAAAAAAAAAAAAGAACATGACGACGGCGGTTTATTTTTTAAAAAGCAAAGAAAAAACACTGAAAAGAACATAACTGATTGAAAAGAAAATTCATCACTTAAGGAAAAATATGTTTGTCGTCCTTCCACCACTTTTGAAAAATATATTTTAAAAAAATTATTTTTTTTTTCAAACAAAGGTTTTGTTGTAGCTTAAACAACTTTTTGTTTCATTATGAACATTTTAAAAAAAATATATATCCATAAATTGAAAAAAAACTGACGTAAATCCAACACTACTTACTAGGCACTACAAGAAAATTCGAAACATTCAAACTGCTAAGTTTAGAAGCGGATTTGGTTCGGGGGGGGGGGGGGACTAAAAAAAAAAACATGAAAGCACCTTTAGTTGGTTACTCTAAAATTACTTTTGCGAAGTTAGCAGACATGGAATTCAAGGTTACAAGGAATCAGTTTTTCAACACGAAATAAACAGCGTTGTGTGTGTAAAGACATTTGAAAAAAAAAAAAAAAACACACTTTTATTTCGTCTTGGAAGTTAACTTATAGCACAAAGGAAAACATTTCTGTTCTTTTTTGAAAGTAGTTAACACAAATAAGCGTCTATGGAATAATTGACGTAGTTTTATCTAAGAAACCATTACCCATAGAAAAAATATATTTCTTCAAAAATTTAAAAAGAAATGTGGGGTGCATTTTAAGTGATCAGGGAGGTTAAAGGAAGCAAAATAAGTTCTTAATGCTTTTTCTTTTCTCTAAACTGTGGAAAAAAACCATTTTAAAGTAATAGTTTTAAAAAATATGAATAACAATAAATTTTATAAATAATAATTACTTATTAGTATTTGGAGATAAAAAAGATTTTCTCGCTTCTGGGGAATTGCAACACTTGATTCGACATTAAATTTTTTTGAAGCAATCTATTATGACATTTAATCCGATTTAAGAGGATATGTATTGTTCGTAAATTATTTATTGCACTAGCGTCTATGAAAGAATTAACCTATTTGTGTCACAAAAACCAATATCTATAAAAAAAAAAAAAAAATCAATTTCTTCAAAAATTTGAAGAAAAAAAAAAGAAAAGAAACACGTGGAATACATTTTTAGTGTTCCGTCCGTACAAATAGGTATGTTATGCGAAGTAAAATACGTTCTTAATACTTTTTCTTTTCTCAAAACTGTTGAAAAGTAAAAAATATTTTTTTAAAGTAGTAGTTAAAAATAAATATGAATAACACTACATTTTATGAATTATAATTACTTATTAGCAACTGGAAAAATAGATTTTCTCTCTTTTGGAGGAATTGTATCATTTGATTTGACATTCAATTTTATGGAAATAATCTATTGTTACATATAATACGATTTAAGAGGATATGTATTGTTCGTAAATTATTTACTGCATTAGAAGCTATGGAAGAATAAACTTATTTTTGTCTCACAAAACAATACCTATAAAAATAAATCCATTTCTTCAAACAATTGAATAAAAAAGATAAGAAAAACGTGGAGTGAATTTTTAGTGTTCCGTCTGTTCAAAAGGGTATGTTATGTTAAGTAAAAACGTTCGTAATGCCTTTTTCCTAAAAAATATGAAAATGTAAAAAAATAAAAATAAGTAATAATAATGACAAATAAATAAGAGCAACGAAAAATTTTAAAAATAAAAATTACATATTGATAGCTGGAAGAGTAGATTTTCTCGCTTCTGTACGAATTGCAACACGAAATTTATCATTCAATTTTCTGGAAACAGTCGACTATGACAGTAAATACGATTTAAGAATTAATATATAGTTAGTAAACTTCTTACTGCTGATTAAGCATTTTAAAATTGAATTTTTACGCATTTTCACGCTGTGAATAAATAACCTACAATGAATTAAAATGTCTTTGAAAAAAAGTGCTAAGGAATAATTCCATTCCGTCGCAAAAAAAAAAAAAAAAAGATAAGGCACTTACTGATAAAATGTTTTCTCATCTCAGGCAACTGGAGAAAATCGAAGTCCCCTTTACGTTCTCCCGTCGGCGGACACTCCGTTTCTCTGATAGTACAGCTGACTTGATCGACACTGCGCATGCTCGCTTATTCAAGGTTGCGTCGCTTGGCGAAAGCGTTTCCGCCAAATCTCCCGTTGAACTGGCATGGAATCGTTTCAGCAGCAGCCATTTTGTTATTTAGTACGTTTAGTCTTAATTTTTACCCAAAAGATTGCTCTGTAGCTGCATCGTTTCATCGAACTTTAAGTGAGTAACGCATCTTTTTTATTTTTGTTTATCCCTGAAAGAAATGGATTGATTTTTATTATTACAGTATCTTAATTCATTTTGATCTTTACCCAGTTGAGTTTTGGTCTAAACCTGAAAATTAAAATGTCATCTAAAACGGAAACAAAAATAGCTGAGGAAGGAATCAAATTAATGCTTTACGTATATGATTGGTCAATAGAAAATTTTAGCATGATGAAGGATTCTCTGGAACCATTTACTAGTCCAGAATTTATAGTCGGTCCTTCTGAAAATATGAAGTGGACAATATCTTTATGTTCTAATTCAGACGGACGTATACGAATCGATATGAACATAGCAACATCGATTGAAAATAGTTTAGAAATAAAAGATAAAAATTTTAGTTTGTCGTTCCTAGATTCCAGGAATAAAGTATTAGATAATTTTAGTGGAATATTGTTTGGATCTGTCCTCAATGAAGAAAAGAAAATATTTGTTTCCAAGAAGGAAATAGAAAGCTTTCTTTTCAATGATACTTTGAAAATCCGATCAAAATTAAGTTTAAGATGTCAGATTTTACCAGCTGTTGAAAGACCTATCAAAAGCATTTCAGAATCATTCGTTCCAAATAGATTGAAAAAACTTTCAAATAGCTTGAAATCCTTCTTTCTACACAAGAAACTTTTTCCAGATGTTATTATTAGAGTTGGCGATAGAGAATTTTTTGCTCACAAAGCTATTTTGTACTGCCGTTGTCCATTTTTCACTGATGTACTACGCGAAGTTGAAGCAAAGGAGGCTCAAAAAGATACTTTGCAACCCAAAGAACCAACTTTTACAACAAGTACAGCTAGGGAAATCGAAAAGCCATCAGCAGTGAGTTTTTCCAATGTCGCTGAGGATAACAGTGTGTTAAAGAAATCTCTACAAGTGATCGAGTTAGCGAATGGACAGCCGGATGTGTTTCATTTGATATTATATCACATTTATTGCGGAGATGTGCTTTTAGAGGATGCTAATTGTGACTTCGAAATGTACGTTGCTGCCAAAAAGTGTGGTTTGCGTGCGCTGGCGCAGTTTTTAAGTCCTACTGAAATGAACGCACGGACTCGTATCAAAATTGAAAAAACTTCATTCACTTGGCATATAAGTGATTTTAGTTCATATAAGAAGGGTGGACGTTTCTCGCCTATCTACAGCCCACATTTTAAGACTGGTCTAGGAAGTGAAATTACCTGGAAACTTTGTTTATTTTTCTTTGATGATCAGGACTTCCTTTTGAGCTTGCAACGAGTCACTGGCCACGATACCGAAATTCAATCTGTGTTTAAGTTGTCTGTATTGAAAGAAGATGAAACTCCTTCGTACGTCCGCGAGTTCAAGCACCTTTTCAATGCTAAATCGGTTTCCAATGTATATCCTGGCTTTCTGGACGCGGAATCTCGCTTTACGGTGCAAAGCGAATTATTGAAAGACGATACTTTAACAGTTTTATGTGAGTTGACCGTCACTGATGGAGCTGTAAGTACTGAGATATTGAAAAGTTGCCATGATACTGATAGGGAAATTGATCTCAAGTCACTTCCTAGGAATTTATTGAGCTTACTGAAAAGTGAAAAATATAGTGATATGGTTTTAAAATGCGAGGATGATGTTCTTAATGTTCACAAGTGTATTCTAGCTGCCCGATCCCCTGTCTTTGAAAGAATGTTCGAAAACGAAATGGCAGAAGCGAAAACTGGAACTGTGATCGTTAAAGATATTAGCAGTTCAGTAATGAAATTATTGATTATGTACGTATACTCGAATGATTTGCATGACTTGTCAATGGAACATGCTCCGGAACTGTATACAGCTGCAGATAAATACGAACTCATTGATCTTCGGATCAAGTGTTCCCAATTCATGCACGCTCACATGGACGTAGATAGTGCTTGCGACGTCTTGATTCTAGCTGATCTACATCAAGACAAAGTGCTAAAAGCATCTGCAAAGGATTTTATTAGTCGTCGGGCAGGGCAGACATTGTTAACTCCGCAAGGACGGCAGATGATGGAAAATCATCCAAATTTAGCATATGACATCTTAGAAAATCTCTCTGCTGTTTATTGTACCTTACCTCCACAAGAGTTTCATGATAAGAAATCAAAGCAAGATTTCTTGTTAAGAAAGAGTAAAGACATTACGGAAATGAACGGTTGAAGTGATCCTATATTTTCGTCTTCCTGAATGGTGAACTGCGTAATTAAATGTATCGTACCCTGGTAATGATAGTAACACAAACTCAAAGAATACCATTGGAGAAAATCAAGTTTTTACGAAATAAGTAGTTTTAACTATTTAGTCTCAAATATTCGAATACGCGCTAATAATTTATAATGTTACGTTTACTTGTTAGTTTTTTTTTCCAAACTTAAAATGCATACCTAAAGTTAGATTTTCTTTTTGTAAATTATGGAATTTCAATGATGTATTACTTTTGATTACATCGTTTTTACGTCACCACGCACCAGTGATGTAAGCTAACTTTTCGAGTTTTGTGGCAAGAAAGCGCATTAAATTTACATTTTAAATCAATAGCTACTATGTTTTAAGCACATTTTGAGCTGGGTCATTTACCTTGGCGGCGTGCGATATGTTTTGTTTAGTTAAATTTGACTCACAAAATGGAACGATGCATTTAGAATAGTCTTTTTTATATTCATGTGGTGTGAAACAAGGGCACCCAAATGCAATATTTTAAGGGGGGGGTCTTAGATATTTTCCACATGGTTTAGCAGGATATTTTCCCCTAAAAAACCGATGTCAGTACAAATTAGAGTTATTAAATTTTGATATTTTTATTAACTTATTCGCTATAGGCTGGAGAAGAAATGTTTTTGCATTTTTGTAAAGAAAAAAGTACTAAAAGCAAGGAAGTTCTAATTTTAAAAGGGAGGGGGGGGCGGCTTGAGCTCCCCTCCCCCCTATATGGGTGCCCTTGGTGTAAAACACATAAGACTGTCTTTTAGTACAACCTAAAGTTATTATAGTATGAAGTACTTTTCTATGTGTTAAAATGTAAATTGATTGAATCCATGCAAATTCATATTTTTGGAACAAACTTGGAACTCTTGTAACAATTACTAGCACTTACACCTGTTTCAAGTAAGAAATAGTATTTGGAGTTTTTAAGCTGATCTAATGGCTCCAAAACCATAACCGTGTTGAAATTTCCTTCGTATAGAAACAATTAAAAAGTAATAAAGTAGCATTTTAAAGGCTGCAGAAAATGTTGCATTTGTAAAGTTTCGGTGATGCAATAAAACAAAGAATCGATAATTAAAATTGATTTGAATCTGTGATTATAATTTATAATTTAAATCAGTTGATTGTTTTTAAAACCTGATCTAAATAAGTTTTAACTCAAACATTAGAAATACTTTTTAAAAACTCCTAAATCTATACTAGTGCTATGATTTTAGTGAAACCTTCGTTCTGTAATTTTGATTTTGTATCTCTATGGTTTATCACCTTTTTCTTATACATCTGCAGGAATGAGAATATTAATTAATATAAACGGATTGTGAATGTTTTCCCTTATAGTTTAATGTTGAATTTTTTAACTGTTCGAAGTTGTATAAAACTTTTTCGGCTAAAATTAACGAAGCACGGAACCGGAATAACCTGACAAAGCTTTATCAAACTAGAACGTTTTGCTCGATCTATTGAAGTACGCAAATGATTTCACACAATACCTGACGCATAAATTATTTTAAAATATACTGCAATATATGCAAAAAACTATATGTTCACTGGTTATTTTTTAGTCTAAATCGTGTATTATTTAGAGTTCGATTGTGTCCCCTTTCTAAATATTGAAAATTAAATGATGTATCACTACTCACTAAACTAACTTTTTGCAAGTTTCGTGGCAAGAAAAATCATTAAATTTAAATCAATAATTAGTGCAATTTTTTAAAATGTTTAATTATATCACTTCTGTTTCCGGCGTGCGATATAGTCCTAATCCTAGTTCACATACATAAAGACTGACAAAAGCCCATCCCCCTTTGGTAATTTATGGCTGAGGACAATGTTTGAGATTACATATAGACAAATATTTCTGAATCTCATTAGTATATATTCTTTTCATAATATTTAATTCATACAGCTATTCCGTGAGGTGGCCTCGCAATTATGTGGTAATGTGCCTCTGTTAAAATTACTCTTTTTTTTTTTTTCAAAAATAGTTTATTTGAATTTTTGTTACTGATATTTTTACATGCAACTAGGTCTGCTATTATGTCGACATATATTTCCATCATTAATATAATATTTTATTATATATTTAATGACAAGGTGGATAATAAATAATTTGTGTCGTTTTGCATTTTATTTTTCATTTTCCCATTTGACATTAATAATTCGCTTGCAATCCTTCTTGCCAGTTTGAATTTTATGTTGCTTGAAATGTTGAGGTTATTAAAAACCAGTGGCAGATCTACAAGTTTGGAGGCTCGTCGCAATACATTTTTTAGGGCCAATTAGAAAAAAGCAGAACTGCGTAAAATATTTTTCGCGTATCCTTTTGGATTCTCTTCGGGGTACTTATCTCGTTGGCGCCCTCACAATTGCGACATGGTAAATCCGCCACTGTTAAAACTGCTCTTCATTTTAAAATTACTTATATGCTGTTACTGTAACATCTCTCTAATACCTGGAACGTTCTTATAATTGTCCTGCAAATTCAGAACTGTAGTTCATATAGTTCGTTCACAGATTATTAAGCAAAAGTCAGTAATCAAAGAATTAGTTCCAGGTAAACATTTTGATTTTGAATTGAGGTTATTCTACTTAAATTAATTATTCCTTCAAGCTTAACGACACGATAAATAAAAAAATACATATGCTCTTTGTGTAAAAAAATCGCTTTAAAGCATATTGGCATACACGCTGTGATAATAGTTGTTACGCATATTTTGTGGTGTATTTTCTTGGGAGTAATGTTGGTCTTAATTGATTCCCAAACAAAGGAATTTAACGATGCATGTTATGAATCTTAAATTATACGTCCTGTTTACTTGACTTTTACTAGATCAGCTCAAACTTAATAAGCTTCCTTTTAAAAATCGTTCTTTTGAAAACCCCTTACGTCTAAACCCTTCGAAATGCAAAAAGGAGAAAGTAAATAACCGTTTTACTTACTCGTACACAAAGGTCACTATTGCACCTGCCTTTTTGCCTATTTTCCCGCAAAAGGTTAAAAATAGAAGTAGAGAGGAAAAACATGAAAAAAGACATCAGCGTATGGTTGAAATAGTGTGAAAAACCATAAAAAAGAGAAAACCAACACGATCATTAAAATAATTGTTTGAAAAATTGAAACAGACATGAAAACAGGGTATTAAAATGGAAAATTTGTCATTGTTGTGATGTGTCTATTCCCCCTCCCTTCCCCCCAATAACTTTTGAAGGTATTGTAAGTTTCGTACAAACCAGTTTTGGTTCGAATGTTACAGTCCAGGACTTATGGTTCCCGTGCTCCCCACGTTTATTTATTTATTTATTTTTTGATTAAACTTTGAACAGTTCAAAAAATCTTAACATTAAAACCTAAGGAAAAGTTAAGAAAGTATTATTTTCGAGAATCTGAACTAAACTATGGGGAACTGATGTGATATACCCCACCCTTGGCGACTTTTTTCTGTTGGCGCCAAGAAAGCGTCGCCAAGAAAACGATGTATGACGACATATGTCATACATCGTTCTTAGCGATGCTTTTTTAGCGCCAACAGGAAAAAATCAGATAAAAAAACATGATCAAAGCACTTCAGAACACAATAAAAACAACATAAAAGCACAACAAAAAAAATTCACGAATATATGCTTCAAAAATGTACAGGGCCGGGGTTTTTTGTAAACATATTAAAATACAATGAAATAAATTATTGTATTAATTACAAGTCAAAATTAATGCATTAATTTTTTTTTTCATCATTTCTCCGGGATACGAGCCCTCGGTCTCGCCGAGGTCTCATTACGAAAGTACTATGAGACCTCTGGCTCGCCAGGACCTCGCTCCGCTCGGTCCGTTATCCCTCCGACTGTTAATATACATTACAGTCGGAGTATGGTCACAGTTATGTATATTTTCATGGAGACACCCAAGGGTGGCTCTTTCCGTTCAGTGTACAATAATGACACAGTTTTAAGTGGGAAATATGCACCATTATTGTGCAGATTTATTAATAAAATTCAGCATTTTTAAGAGTACAACCGAAAGAACTTTCAATTGTTAACATAAAATTCAGTACCTAAAGGAGGCACGTTAATAGAATGTCTAAATAATTCGTGGCATCGATAAGAATTAACTTTTAGAGCAAAATAACCGTACTATTTCTATAAAATTAATTTACATACAGTAAAAATAAAGTTAAAAACTACAAGAACCCCTCAAGGATTTGTAAAAACGAAGAATTTTGGAAGTGAGAGGTTTTTTTTGAATTCTAAAATAAAGAACTTACCTTTTTATAGGGTATAAATATTCACACTCAGTCTAAAACAATACATCATATGACAATGGCACGTTACAGATACACACCACGTTGGAGTTAACTTTTAATTAACCTTCAAGTTTGAAGAAACTGGCATTTTCTAAACACAACTACCGAATTTAAACTAACACAAAATAAGCATTCCTGTAAGGTATATTTCACGAAACAACACCACGTATCTCTCCTGCGTGGAACCCAAACAACCCAAGTAAACAAGTTTGAACAGATCTGTAAGATTGCCTTCGGGTTGCTAAACACAGGTTAGTTTGGCCAAGGATGCCATGCATAAAAAATTATCGCCTCATTGGCGAGAAAAATATTTTAATTTTGTGCAAAAAAATCGAATGTCCCCAAATGGGGGGGGGGGGGGGGTATATCACATCTGTACCAACTACGGATTTGCTTTGAGCAAACCTGATTTGAAAGATCGATTGATGTAGCATGTGCTGTTAAATATATTTTAAATTGTTGCAAACATATTTTGTACCTTGGGGTATCTACAATCCATCCCCGCAAATCCACCACTATGTAAGCAAATAAATATTTAAATTAGTCGTCGCCAGTCGCTAACGGGAGACCATTTTATTGAAAATGGCTTCCAAAGAATTTAGTCCTAGTCGTCATTTTTTCCCCCTTGAAAATAATATCGCTCTACGACAACATGCATCCTATTCTATTTAAGCTCTTTTATAGAGTCTCCAGTAAGCGTCATCTTGGTTTTGTACAAATAACCTTTTTTCGTCTTTTATTTTCGACCGAATATTTTCAATTAAAGTAGCAAAATCAATGATTCATGACGTTGTTATTGTAACTTTGTCGTACTTAAAAATGATCCGTTTTTGCAATCGGAATTTTTTTAATTGTTTCTTTATTTTTATTTATTTTTTCTTTTCTGTAAAGGGTTCGATTTTGCGTTGACGACCTTTTGTGATTCTAAATTCCCTGAAAAATAATTGTGTCAGGCGACAGAAATTTTACAAGATGGCGACAGAATAAAACAAAGCCTGTTTGAGTTCTCACGTTTGTTTTTATTTGGTTATAATTGCCTACAGTTGCAATGAATTTAAAAATTTAAAGTATTTCATTTTGTTGAATGCTTATATTCTTACATTGAAAAATATATTTGTTGTTTTTGTAAATTATCATACTCTTTTAGGGTACGTTGTCGATATTACTATGGATTTTTTTTTTTTGCACTGCGTGCATACTTTTTAAAAACAGGACTACCAAAAGTGCAAAAGTGACTACCATTTTCTGTGGCTACTATTCAGAAATCTTAGTCTAGCCTGGAGCTTTACATGCATACCTTCTGTATTCTGACAAATGAATTTATTTTTCCTGCCTCATCCTATTTTAAACTGTGATCAAATTAGCATCGATATGACTATTGTGATTATTTTGATCGTATTTAAAGATCAAATAGCGAAATTGTTATCATCTAAACTTGTCGTGCCATAACTAACACTAGTGCCGTATCGAGTACTCGAACTTATGAGTCGACCGAATACCGAGTTACCATGTAAATAGCGAAAAGAGAGAGAGAGAAAGAAAAAAAAATCATATAAACATGGGCATGAAAACATTTGCAGTTTTTGGGATATCAATAAGTATCCCAAGCTTATAAATATTTTGCAAACTAAATGTAATGTGAAATTTAATAAGCACCTCTTAAAGATTTTAGTATAATTTTTTTCCAGCATTAAAATCATTTTATATGATGAAAAATAATGGACCAAGACGAAATTTAAACAAATTCAACAATCTTTTATAGCTCTTTATAATACTACAAATTTTCCAACCATAGATGTTTTTTCTGTTAGAAAATCTTTTGAATGACGTAAAAGATTCTATTTTAACTTACCATGCTTTATTTTTAACTTAAAAATAAATAGAGAAAGAAAACAAAAGTAGTTTGCAAGGTGTGTAAAAAATAAGTGTAAAAGAATTGACTTTATAGATCCCTCCCACCTTCGATTTACACAGCATAGTTCAAAAAAATGTAATATTACCTTTTATTACCATTACTTTTTATTAACTTTAAAATCATGTTAAAAATATTGGTAGAAATGGCAAATTTATAGCTTGTGGCTAAATTTTTATCTGCATTATTTTTACATGTGGAATGTTCCTAAACTATTATGTTATCAATAAGAATCGTTATGAACCGAGTAGTAGTAAATGGTTGCATACTAGAAATTTTTACTTAGATACTTTTTTATGTATAAATTAAAAGTATCGTTCTTCATTCATACTTAAAAAATATTCATATTTTACAATTACACGATATTTGCCAAATTCATTGTCGAAATTTAGCCTAGTAGATAGCGAGTACTGGGTACGACACTAGCCGTAACTTTTATTACTCATTTACTTATGTGATAACTTGTACATAATGAGTAGCCGGTTGTGATTTGTCTTAAAACATTCATATTGCTCAAAATGTAAGTTCCTGAATTAGTATAAGTTCCTTAACTCGTAAGTTTACTTAGTTATATAATTTTAATGTGTGGTTTTACGTATTTGTATTTTTTATGTCTTTATATTGCTAATGCATTTTTCAGTTTTTTTATTGTATTTTGCACGTACAAATAAAAGTTTACTGTAACATTTTTATTGATTAACTGTGTTTTTATACCTGCACATAAATATTTCAAGGAGATTATTTCAACCAGGGTCGCCGAGAGCCAAGGCTACTAACAAAGGCTGCTACAACTAAGGGCCCGGCCCGAAGTTTCTGACTAGGCTGACAAAGCCTCTCGTCGGCGTCGGACCGGATTTCATCTATGTTTCCCTTTCCCAATTTTACCCTCTCGGGTCTACGCTGTCAATTACTAGACGGGCATCTAATGTCTGGCCCTATTTTCTGACTGGACCGACATACCGCCTCGGTGATCCTGATTTCAACCTTTTTGTTGTGTCGTATGTACAGGGTGATTATAACTGAAGTACCACTTTCAAATTGTCGTAAAAGTAATACCACTGGTCAAAAAGACTTCAAATTGAATCGGGCTTCCTTGTAACATCGAAAGACGTATCTGCAGTAATTTGCAACTTTTGTGCATCAAAACGTTGGTAATTGATTAATTGCATTTTCAAGCACAAAAGTATTCATTAGTTACAAAAGTGTTTACAAAGGTTCATTGCGCCTCTAATCATAAAGATTTTAGCACTGAAAATGAAGAATTAATACGCAATGAAAATGTCATTAAAATTGAACGCTCTACGGGTTTGAGTGTTGAACTACCTGACAAAATGATGCGTTTTGTATGAAGAAGGTGATTCCTCTGCGGATTATAAAGCTTATTATGATTCCACCGCCTCATAAATGTATTCATAACTGATGTTATCATTGCAAGCAGTAAAATTTCGATAAAATCGTGTAAGATTGGTGTTCCAAACAAGCTTTATTTATTTGGATTAGTGCTGTTGTAGTTGTCAATTAAACACTGGAATTAAAATAAAACATCAATTGCTGCAACTTGATAACTCGTAGCTATAATTTGGGTAAGCATGACGTTGTTCTATAGTTTTCAGGAATGCATTTCGCATGCATATACAACTAAATTTTGCACAAATAACCCGCAATTTCGTTTTTGAAATGTTTTCTGTATTTTACGGATTTTATGCAAATTGTACCAATATATGATTCAGGTATAGTAATGAAAACAAATAGTTTTTGACAGTCATTTTAAAAGTGCTTTCAAAAAACATATTAGAAAAAATATATAGTAGGTGCTGTCCATTCATAATACCACTTTTTTCTGACCCTTTCCCTATTTGTAACAAAGTTTCACACTTCCCCTGTGACATGTCACTCAATTTTTCACTAACATGTATGCTTATAAAATGCGTGATGTCACAATTCTTGATATCCCCCTCCCCCCCGCGTTACGAACTGTCACAATTTCATGACCCCCCCCCCCCCCCAAAGCTGAACAGCATTCGTACACAGCCCCTTAGGATGAGTATTATGAAAGCTTTTTTTCACCTTTCGGTTTTAAGTGATCTCATTACCTTATGAAGTAGTGAGAAGCCAAGGGATGTATAAGTGGACTTTTTTCGAGTTTTGAGGTAAAACGCGTTTAAAGTACCGGTTCTTGGAAGGCTTTCATTGAAACGTTTTCGAAATCATGCTGTATAACCAGGGTTCATCGGTATAAATCACTCGATATATATCACGATATATATCCGATATTTATTTTGAAAATATCATGATATTTTGTCATTTTCGATATTTATTTTTTCAACTACGATATTTCCATTATAAAAATTATAGTTATCATAGTAATATTGTTCATTTATTGTTTAAAATAACCAAAAAGTTGTGTGATATATTTTTATGATGTGTTAATACATCATTGGTATAATATTCCTTTATTATTTTATATTCTTAAAATTATTAGCAATGTAACAATTTTGATTCAGATTAAAAGTGCCAAATTAAATATTAAAAGTTTGTCAAAAAAATGAAAGAAAATGTTTTATGACTGTACTATATTTTGCCCAAAAACCCTGGAGAAGTTCAAATACCATTTGTCCTTGTTATCTCTAAACATTTAATTTTGCCACTTATCTCTTTACTTCTTGCTGCCTCATTACATTATTTTGTCGAGGTTTGTTTTTTGCATTTACGTGCTCGTTTCCTAAAAAGGGCTGGAATTGTTTATTATATGGTTTTCATATGTAATTAGCCAGTACAATTGGTAGGAGACGCTCTCCTCTGTTTTAAGGCAAGAGATAGGTATTGCAATAGGTAGGTAGGTGCTGCAGTACAGTGTAATGTAGCAAAAAGTTTCAATGAAAATCTGCTGGTTTTAAACGCGTTTTACTAAACCCTTTAAACAGTTTATTTGTATCCCTTTGCTTTCTGATTTGCTTCTTTGTAAAGACTTAAATAAATTAATAATATCATTAAAAAAAATTGGAGGAAAGTGTCGTACAGGCTCGTGCGTGCGTTTGTGTATGCTCTCTTATGAATAATAAACTACTTTCTTTATTACATTTGAAAAAAAAAAAAAAGCTTTTTTATCACTGTGTTTTACCTGTTCTCTCAAGTGGATCAGACGGGCTTTTAGGACCGAATCATTAACGAAGGAGTCAGACTTTCCGACTGATGTCTCTGGATAAATAATTACCCGGTATCACGAGAAGAAACCGGAAGAAACTAACATTGATAAAGATGTTTATTGTGGTAAGGAAAATCACACACTCACAGAAAGGATTGAAATGGCGCTGGATATGCCACGGCGAAATCGAAGAAGCGACAAGAAGGGGCACGCCTTTACTATCTTCTTGAACATCTTTGGTGGCATTAAATGTCGCAGAAAGTGTCTGCACTCAACGAGCTCTGACGAAATAATTCTGTATGCTAGTCGTTAAATGCAAATTAGCGTGTAGCATGGAAGATGTTCGAAGACACATTCATCTAGCAATGATATGACAATGCTTGTAAATGGTAATGAAGAATTAAATTACTCTGCTGATGCAAATATTATCGTTTTAAGGGTATCCTCGTTATAACGCTTGACGAATTAACATTTCTTGGACTTTTTCAACAGACGTGCACGTCCACCGGTGGGTTACCCAGGGGGCCCTCCGACAGGAGGTTATGGGCAGTCACCATGACCTCCCAAAAAGTTCGTTATTCGGCAAATTTTGTCTGACGATTCAGCAAAATAATCGTCATTCGACGAAATTTGGGGTTCCGTTTGGCGAAATTATCATCATTCGGCAAAATTTGGAGCTCCATTCGACAGATTTAGAATTTCCACCCTCCCAAGAGTTCGAGTTCGAAGCGCCCCCAGGGGTCACTTTCTACGGAGCATCCATTACTTTGAAAGTCAGTACTCAGTATGGGACTGGAGGCACTTTATATCGAAACTATGGCAACAACGACATTATACTAATGTGCAGGGGCGCCTCGACGGGAGGTTACGGAAGGTCGCTGTTACCTTCAAAAAAATTCCATACTCGGCGACTTTTTCTTACGATTCGGCAAATTTGGGAACATGTTTGAAAAACTGCAATTTTTAAATGCCTGAATGTCACTTTTTATTTGATGTAATTATGGTACCTCTCTATGCACACACGTATTTTGGCATTTGGAAACCTTGGAGCTTCAGCAAATTGAGAATTTCCACCTTCCAAAATTCGAACTTCGGGGCGCCCCTGCTTACGTACGAGTTAAATATTTCGCTGCTATGATTTATTTTATTATGAATTATCTTACTTGCATTCTAATTAAGGGAAATAACAAACTAAAGATAATACAAACATAAATACTAAAAATACATCTAATAAGAATATACTCACACGTAACACATAAGTTAACACTGAAGTATATGTTATCATCTGGAACTATAACGTGATTTTTTACAGAGTTCCCATCTGCAACACTTGGCTTGCTTCGACTCAAACGCACGTCTCTCCTCTCTCGCATTTTCTCACCTCGTAAAGTGTTTCTCTCACAAAAAGGCAGTTCTTTAATTAAAAAACATTACTGCTAAACGAAAGTTCACACACATATATATTGTATATTATATTGATGCTTAAAAACGCGATGATGAAAAAATAATTTTACATCTTTCGAATATCTTCATGTTAGAATCAAGTTCTTTTAAACCCTGGTAATACGAAAAACTTATGTTATTCCGAATAGGATGTTCGGAAATGTTTTCTGCAACTGCCTAGCTAGTGCACAAAACAACAATACAAAAGGCTAGTGGGTAGTAGATTTCCTCTGGTACGATTGCAATTTGTCGGATGATTTAAATGTTAGCTAATTTTAAAAAACGCATCGTCCGATTTAAATGTTAGCTATTCTGATCAACGACTCGTCTCAATTGGAGGGAATTATCAGGACTCTGTTGGAATTTCGAAATGCGTCGTACAATCGAAATACTATCGCGCAAAATAAATCTTGATACTTTTTAATCAAAAAGATATAGGACCAACAATCAAATGCACGCCAAGACGAAAATTGTAACGAAAATGCCACTTTTAGTTTGTATTAAAATGATAATTTTAATGAAAATTTTATTAGTAGGCGTGATGGCCGCTGTCACTCTTCGATTCATTTGACGCCTACGAACACTGTATTGTTCAAGTATAAAATGAAATTCGTTTTTTTAGCTTTTATTATTTTTTCCTTTTCTCTTTTCTCGGTCACGACCCCGGCGAGATGTGTAATAAGGAAAAGAATAATAATATAAAAAACCGACTTCGTGATGAACACCCCGCGAAAACAAACAATCACGTGAGCCGCTGAATTGGCAAACTGCCAAGTAGGTGAAAAGCTCGAAGTTAAAAGCCTCTGGTTTTTCTGTGCCATGTCTAGCATTTTCATTTCCACCCATTGGTACTTTTTTCTTTCTGAGGGAGAGGCTGATTTTTTTTTTTTTTTTAGTTTTTTTTATATTTTAGTTCTTTTATTTGATCGGAAGCGGTGCCAGTAATTGCTTAAGTGCTAATATTTGACGCCGGGTTTTTTGTCTTTTCTGCCTGTTAATGGTATTAATGAGGGCTACGAATGCTGTTTCAATACTTCGAAATTATACCTTTGACAGTTATTTGATGATTGCATAGCTTTGTTCCCCAACAAAAATGCTTTGTTACTAAAGCAGCTTCTGTGGAAAAGAAAGAGAAACAAAATCCCTCACACACCTATTCATTGTTAGTTACAATTTGACCCTTTTTTTTTATCAAGCAAAATAGAATTTCCTTTAAAAGGAGTGCGTACATGAATATTAATTGAGATCCAGTCAATCAAAATGTTCAGCATTTGTAAAATTGTTTTTAAATCAGCAAGAGGAGATAGCAACAAATTGTAGCTTACTTCTTATTTTCTTTTTCGCAATGCTACTTTTGGAACTTCATTATCATCATCCATCTTCCATTGCCGAAGCCGGGATTAAACTTGAAATGGATGAAAATAAGGGTTTTCCTCACACATTTTTTTAATTAATTATTATCTGCTAAATTGTTAATTATTTTCCAGCTAACTATTTCTTTTTATTAGTAATAGCGCTATACAGAATACCCCCCCCCCCTTAATTTTAATTCGCATTACTAAAATACTCTCTGGTAAGCTTTATTTACTGGCTTAAAACGAAATTTGCTGTGTGAAGATTTAACATTTGATGGCGATATCTTTTCTAAAAAAACTCCTAGTGTTTATAGATAGTGTTCATATCCATTGCGAAATTATGCTTTGATGAACTTCGTGTGATGAATGAAAATCGATTTTTGAGAAAATAAGAAACTTCGTTTTGAGACTAGTTTAAACATCAGCTTTTAAACTGTAAACAATAACAAAAATTACATACTTACATAAGAACGGATGTCTTCATCTCTAATAAAGACGTTAATGTATTTTTGTTTATTATTTTTCTCATTCTTGGATGTTTGATGAAACAATATTGACTAAATGGTTATTTTTAAATCGAGGAGATAACCGAATGAACTTCAGAAAGAGGGATTAACAGACTTTTATCTCCACGTAAAAATTCTGTTAGAATCAGTTTGTCGTCCTACTATAATACATAGCACTCTTTTCACGATTTCGATGTTTACCACAGTCAAAAATTGTTAAAATGGCCGGAATTTAATTGTTGTTTTTTTTTTTTTTTTTTTTTTGAGCAATCACGATTGCTTATTGTTCTCACTTGACTGTTTTGATGTCCTATCATTTTATTTTCCCACCGCCACCCTCTGCACCATCACCGTCGACCGGGTCCTTACGATGCTGCTCCTATAGCGAAAGCGATCTCCAGGTTGCATCCATGTCCTACACACACGCGCATACATACGCAACCACACGCACACAAACACATACACACACATACACCTACACACACACGCACGCACACACATATACATACATACAAACACATACACACACAAACACATACACGCACATACACCTACACACATACACAAACAAATACATACAGATACCTACACATGCACACACACACACAAACACATACACACACATACAAACAACTACCCACACATTCATGTCTGCACACAAACACATATGCCTACACACTCATACACATACCCCCCCCCCACACATACATACACATTCATACACACAACAGCTCACACATTTATACCTGCACACAGACACAAACACACATGCCTACACAATTATACACATACCCCTACACACAACACACATACCCCCCACACACAAACACACACGCCTACATACACACACTCGTGATTGCGAAAAACATAATTTGAATTCAAGATGTCAAAATTCAAATTAATTTGTTTTCTTTTTTTTTTTTTTCTTTTTTTTTTTTTTTTTTCACGTATATTTTTGGTTAAGTTGCTATACATTCGAATTTTGGAATATGATGGCGCACATCAGTCAATAAAAGTGTAAACTTACGTACAAAAAAACTCGACATTATACTTAGAATAACAAGATCAGATTCTGCACTTTTAAATAAACCTTGAAATCTGTGAGTCAAAGAGTTTAACCCTTAATCCTCTTCACCTGTAAACTTTGTAGCGAACCGAACTTAAAAACAGAATACGAGTAGACCTTCCTTCAACAACAATTTGCAGTTTGAAGTCCGGGAAGAATATGTGCTGAAAACAAACTTTTGGTTTTCAAATGCATCATAGCCAGAGGCGGATGGATCCAGGCTCTGGTTTTGGAATACCGTCATTTCCGGAAAGTAGGGGGGCTTAAGGAGAGACGAATTTTTTAAATATCAGTTCCTAAAATGAAGTTTTAGGCTATTCTTGGTCACTTATGGTGGGTCATGGGGTCACCTCCCTGTTTGAATCCGGGCCTGATCATAGCTACATATAGTAATGTACAAAATTGGTTGGTGCGCATGTAACTAGCCATCTTAAGCAGAGAAAACTACCATTACGCTACAATTCTTTACTCCAAAAGAGGCATAGTTGAAATACATTTCAGAAAGAATTGATAAAACGGTAGACTCCCGATCATCTGCGGAATTGGTAGGTACAAGGGCAGCGGATAAACCGCAAAAAAGTCGCAATGAGGGACAAATACCGCTAAAATTGTCCTTCCTCACGAACGTAGCTGTATTGATGCAAAATAATTTCTTCAAACAGTGAAAACATATATAGCGCAGCAAAAATGGTTTGCATATTTGCACAACAGAGCTTATTATCAATAAAATAACAAGTGAATGTGCGATGAAGAAAGCACAAAAAAGAAGTAAATAAATAAAAGAAAAACAATCGAGTTTAATTTAACAATATTTGACAAAACGAGCTGATGTGTGTATCACATGACTTCCTTTTACTCCAATTTAATGTCATTTCCCCATTACTGGCAATTTTAATGTGATTCAATAGTTTACTCTCTAAATATGACCAACGATGGCCAAATTAAAATAGATTTAAAAAAAAATTGCCAAATTTGTCGCCAAGTTAACGACCAAAAGACTGGCGATATATCGCAAAGTGTCCGCCAAATTATAACACTACTTGAGTTAATATCGAAATTAACAATGATTTCCCCCCAAAAAGGGGTAAAAGACCCTTTTAGAAACACCCGAATGCAACCAAAAAGGGGGGAGGGTGCACAGCTAGACCCCACTAAGAGTCTACGTATTAAATTTCAACTTTCTAGGACATACCGTTCTTGACTTATGCGACATACATACGCACATACGTACATACAGACATCATGAGAAAACTCGTAACTAACTCGGGAATCGTCAAAATGGATATTTCGCATGTCTATACGTTCTTAGGCATTTATCCACGTGTGGTCGAGTGGGAAAAAAAAAAAACTTAATATTCAGTCGGGGGTGAGTAAAATGGAAATTAAGTTCAATTTTTGAGTGAAAATTGTTTCGCGAATACAATACTTCCTTTTTTTTTGTAAAAGGAAGTAAAAAGCAGCCACTTATATTTGCTTTTTAATGCAAAAATACATGTTCCTGTTTGTTAATTGACTCGCAGATAATCGGGAGTTTACTGTAGGTTTATTCATTTGCTCACGTTCAGAATTAAACCATATAATTTGTTAAATGCATTTATTTTCAAAATAGAAAGGTATGAGCCCGTCAAGGTACCTTGAGCCCGTCAAGGTATGATGGATGAAAATTACTTCTCTTCTTCTACATTTTAAGGAAACAATTGCCTGTTTGGTGATATTTTGATAGTTGAAATTTTAACTCTAACTTCAGTAGATTAACCCTAAACTCCAGTAGATAGCGTTCGACTTTATAGATAGATAGATAGCGTTGACTGCTTTTTCGTTTCTTCATTCCCCTAAAATGACAGTCTTAACAGTAAAACAGTTAAATTAACAGATCGAGTCAGCCTTGTCAAAATAAAACCTTTCCATGCATGTTAAACATTACCAAAACATATTATCAATACGTATATATACATATTAGTTCGAAAGAGGTTCAACTAGTTGAGGAACAGTTTTCATATCCATTTCTACTCTCTCGCGTTTAAATTTTAAACTACAATCCAATTAAAGTTCTTTCTGAACCTTAATCCAAAGGCCATTTGTATTAAATTATTATAGTTTGGAAGACTGCTAAATTTATCCCGCTTCTCAGCGGCCTGTATTCAGTCACGCCATTTCCTTCACCGAGATCAGGAAATACGCAGTTCCAATGCCCCTTCTGAACAATGAAGTTGAAATTCTACTGGAGCATTGTTAGGAACAATGAGTAATTGAACAAGATAATTATACATTTCGCTTAGAAGGGCTTTGCCAATTCAGTTACCTACGATTAAGCTGAAATTCATTCGCATCCCTAAATGAATGGACCCGAACAATTAAGTACGTAGGTATTATGGTTAATTTCTTCAGCGTTTTTCGGAAAGAGCAAATTAATTTCCACTGGCTGCGTAAATTGATTGTTGTCTGTCGTTTCGTTACTCATTATTGAAGCATAATAATATTCAATGCTCATTGTTTTACTAGAAAGTTCGTTTCACAATTGACGTTTTCTGTTAATAGATTTAAGTTGTGATGATTGTAACAACGTAAGTTGTTTGCTGTTTTCTTAGGAAAAATTAGTTGATGTGTTATACTGATGCGCTTAAATGTTCAAGAGATTTCTTATGATTCTTAATACATCATGTAAACACATACACTTACATAAATCCAGAAAACAGCTTAAAAAAATGCAACTTCTCCGTTAAAGGTACGTCACCTGGTTTGGCGATTTTTTAACTTTTCTAGTTGGGGAAAATAGAAAAATTGCTTAAATCATGTGGCAATATCTATCTACAAGTATAGGAAAACCCTTGGTTGTATAAGTTAAAGTTGTTGAATGTCGCCAACTGAAATTTTTTTTACAATAGCGAAAAAAAATAGCAAAAAATTTAAATAACCTTAAAATCAAGCTTTTTACTTTATTTTATTTTATGTTACAGTTCAAAAATTGTAATTTTTCAGCATTCTTTAGCAGAAATCAGTTCATCTACATTTTCTATATATTAACCCAACTTCTGGGAGTAATATCTCATTGTATACACTGCTGAAGGAAAGTATTTTTGGACTGATACCTACATCAATTTTACTTTGTTGACTAATATTAGTTTATTGTTATGATTTAAATTATGATTAACTTCACAATTATCAGATTAACATATTGTGTATTTAGAAAAATTTTAAACTGTCACAGTTAATTGGAAAATACTAAAACTTTAAACGGAAAAGTACCAAAAATTTTAATCTCTAATATTCATTGAAAGTGTGGATCAAAATTACCCTGAATGACTGTACCATGAAATACACTGAAGTAAAGAAATGATGTTTGACATAGATAAAAACACGATAGCTACTTAAAAGCAGCGGGGAGTTTTTAAACATTTAGAAATACTGCTTTTCTGGGTCTAAGCAGCATTTCTTTCAATAAAATTATTTATTTCTCATACCATTTTTGTCATGGTTCAAAGTTATCCTAAAGAGCATCAGAATTGCGAACGAAGATAACAATTAATTTTATGTGGATTATAGGATTATTATTTGTTAACTTTTGCTAACGGTATAATTTTTAAAATATTTCTTCAGTTCTATACCAATAGGTACGGCAATACTATTCAAATATGAGTGTGGTATTTGAAAACTGAGAAATTGTGAATCAAAGTTACCCGAAATCACTATACTATGAAATACATTGTGTGATAAATATTAATGTCTGTAACACATATAAAAATAATAGTCATTTTAAAACAGTGGGAAGATTTTTAGTGTTGGATTTCATTTTTCTGGCTTCAAGTTGCACATTGTGGCAAAAAATGGAGAGATTCTGGATCAAAGTTACCTAGAATTACCAGTCCATAAAGTACACTGTATGATAAAATACTAACGTCTGTAACATTATAAAATAATAACACTTAAAAGTAATGGGGAGTTTTAAAGCGTTTAAAAGTTTCATTTTTCTGGCTCGAAGATGCGCATTGTTGCACAGAACTGAAAAAATTGTGGATCAAAGTTATTCCGACTTACCATGCCATAAAATATGCTGTGTGATGAAATGCAAATGTCTGTAATATTATAAAGTATTAGCCACTTAAAAGCAATGGAAAGTTTTAAAGAGTTTAAAAATCTAATTTTACTGCCTCAAATTTACTCAACTTTTATTAAAATAATTTTTAATTTACATTACGTGTCTCACATGTTTCAAAGGTATGATGAGGTGAAAAAAACTTTGAATAAGTTTAAGAATCCTTTTAAAGAGGAATTTTTATTTTTAAATTTTGAATAGCTATTCAGTATTTCTATTTTTTTTATCTTTCCATGAAATATACTGCTATTGAAATAGGTGTAAGGCAGTTTAAAATAGATAAATTATGGAGCAAAGCCATCTTGAATGACTGGACCATAAAATGCACTGTTAGATAAAATAGTAACATAGGTTAAAATGGTAGCGACTTTAAAACAATAAATAGGGCGTCTTTAAATTTTTAAAACTTCATTTTGCTTGTTAAAAGCTGCACTACTTGTATTAAGCTAATTTTTTTGCATCATATTTTTCACATGGTTTCCACATTTCCTTACGCTTAAACCAACTTAAATACTCTTTTGAAATGGTTTTTATTATTATTATTATTTTCTTAATTTTGAATAAATATTCATTGATTTATATAGGAAAGTTATCATTTTTTTGCCAATAAATACAGTAGTATTGTTAAAATACAATGGTAGAAGTTGGTTAGCTCCAAACTTATATCTTTTGGTACGGGGTAAATTCTCAATTTGCGGGATGAAATACTGAACTTCACCGAATGTTCAAATATAAGTACGCACAAATACCTACCTATCTACATCAAAAGATATAGTAAAATTTGGAATCCTCGAAAAATGTAAATAATTGCAATACTGAAAAATTTAACAAATCGTTACATAAAATTTGCCAAATTGGGACATTTTGGGGAGGTTGCAGTGACCTCAGTGACGGATACAAGGGGAGGGTCATGGGGGGTCATGACTCCCCCTAAACCGTCGACAACAGTATTCGTTCACATTGTGTTCAAACACTTGAGGCATAAAATGTAAACGATTACAGTATCTTTACAATTCATTAATTATTTTTGAAAGTAAATATTTGAACTACTACTTCTTTTCATTGTTTATGAAATTAATTTTCAATATTTATTCTAATTAGGTGCCTTATTCTTGGCCGATTTGGTGCTTTTTACTGTCCCCAACCAGTTTCAGAACTTTTTCGTACCCAAAACAGTGGGTACATTCATGTGTGTGTAGGGGGCGCATTCTTCAGCAAGACCCCCCATCCCCCTAAAAGGGCTTTCTGTATCCGACCTCCTATTGGGGAGTCCCTGGGAAAAGTTAAAAATAGAAATTGTAGATCAAAGTCACCCTGAGATGTGTCCCAAAATGGCGACTTAGTCGTATCTTGGTTTTTTTGACAGGTGGGGTAAGAGAAAGTTATCGCACTCGTTCGTAGCTCTCCCCCTCTGATCTCGGCGCGCCTAATTTCGATCGGACGTGACCAGGCGCCGTAACATCTCTCGTAACCCGATTTTCTTCCACCTTCTTAGACTAGGAGGAGGAGGATTATATGATTTTAGGAAAGAAAGAGAGAGAGAGAAGAAAAAAAAGGGGGCGGGGGGTGGCTAACATGAAAAGAAAAGATAAGAAATTCCGGGTTTTGTGCTTGGACGTGGTTAAGAGCCGGTTCACCACGTGAAAATTTAGCATAGGGTACTACTCCTTCACTCAGCTAATGGTCGATTTATTTTTTTCGTACATGACGATCCTGAAAAATTGTTTCACGAACAAAATGACAGTAGAGCACGTGATATGTCGAGAATTTTTGCACCCATTTAGAATATCACTGAGTAGCTTGTGCTAAAAGACCGTTTTGAGTGATTGAGGATGTACTTGACGGCAATCGCACGTTTTAGAACATGGTAATCAAACTGTCAATTTGTTTGCTGATTCCTGTTAATCAATTTATTAAATGTAATCTATTTACAAGATTGAAGATTTTTTCCTTTTTTCAAGTATTCTGACTTTTGTTGGATGAATACAAAAATAAAGGTTATGTTTACACCTTCAGCTAGTGATTTATTTGTTTCTTTCGATCATGACGATCCTGATAAAAATTGTTTCACGAATAAAATGACTTTACATTTCAGGATCCCCCGTACCTACCATCATGTGTGGTATAACCGGTTAGGTGGGACCCTGAAGACAGCTCTGTTTTTTTTTTTTAATTTTTTTTAAATTTTTATCCAGACCAGAAGTCGAGTAATCCCTGGTCCAGCACCCCCAGAGGAATTGATTCACTTGGAGAACTTTGTGACCACGACAGGTTAACGTGCCCCAGTTACCGTTAACGAACGTGATGGAACTTCGACCGGCCAAAATTGAACCCGGGACCTTTCAGTTATGGTCCCGACGCCCTGCTGGTCAGGGCACCACGGCCGCACGAATAAAAAGACTGTACAACACATGATATTTCGAGAATTTTTACGGCCATTAGTATATCATTGAGTAGCTGGAAGCATTATTTTCCATTTTTGGCAATAACAGTACTTAAAAAGAAAAAAGTGGAAAATATTCACTCTTTTTTTTTCATGTGAAAAATATTTTTTTTCTAATAAAATTGTTTTTTTATGATAATTAAAAATATTTTTGATGAAATGAATGAGTAAATAAAATAATAAATAACCGAACAGATAATGAAGCAAACAGCGAATAAATGAGTAAAATAATTAAGAAGCATTTAAGAAAATTAATGAGTGAATGAAATAGTCATCGATTAAAATATAAGCGAATAAATGCATTAATAAGTGTATTTAATGAAGGAGTGTAAATAAATTAACAGATGAATACGTAAGTAGTTAAAAAAATTATTGAATGAGTAAGCGAAATTAATTAATTCACTTTGCCCCTCATACGCTAGATAAATTGTGCAAAACATTTAAAATAAAAATAAGCATACATTTTTAACTAAATAGATACGACATCTAATATTAGTAGGTATAAATTCATATTTAAAATGTTAATAACAAGAGCTCTATCATATTCTAATAGTAAAAATAATTTTTGACTTTGCATAAAATATTATAATATGAGTAACTATTATTGAAAACTGCTAGTATTATCATATGCTTTTATCTGGAATAGACTACATGTCGTACTACATGGTTAAACTGTTACCAGACAGGTGGCTATAAATACAGAGTAAATATTTCACCATTTAACTTTTCCTCGCTATTTCCCTTTGCCCCACATTCCCCTACATGTTTATCGTATATTCATTTTTTACTCTTAAACAATAAACTAGTACGCATCTTTACTAATAATAAAGCTGAAAGTCTCTCTGTCCGGATCTCTGTGACGCGCATAGCGCCTAGACCGTTCGGCCGATTTTCATGAAATTCTGCACAAAGTTAGCTTGTAGCATGGGGGTGTGCACCTCGAAGCGATTTTTCGAAAATTCGATGTGGTTCTTTTTCTATTCCAATTTCATGAACAAAATTATCATACGATGGACGAGTAAATTACGGAATTATCATCACGTGGAACCGTAACATGGGCACAAGCCAATTGGCAAGATACGAAATTATTATAACGTGGAACTGTAACATGGGTACAAGGCAATAGCGAGAAAATTCACCAAACATTATTTGTAAATATACATGCGAACCAAAAGACCTTTTAATTTTTCTATTACGGGCAAAGCCGTGCGGGTACCACTAGTTAAGAAATGAAAAAGAATCGTCGAAATAAAATATTTAATTGTTTGTGCCGACTTAAGAAATAAACGATAGATAAACGTGCTTGAATATTTTATTCTTACTTCTTTCTCATACAAGTCCAGAGTTCTTGAGATAAGCTCATATGTCTGAATCGATTTCTTGTGATATTATGTTTTTGTTGTCTAGCTTTGAGCACCTATCAAACTACTCCAGATATGCCAAGTTGGAGGATAATACAACAAATAATCAGCTAGTAAGAAAATAAACACTTATGTCGTTTCTGAGAGAAATACTTATGGGAAAATATTTACATTTATTTCCGGTAAGGTTTCTGTTTCAAAATTTGTTTGAAACATATATTTCCAACTGTTGGATTGTATACAATAATACAATATTGGTAATCGTAGTAAATAAAATTAATGTTTCATAGAAGTACAAATTTCTGAAAATGAATATTAAACAATGCGAACTTATTTACTATTAACAGTTTTCTCAGTCTGTTGGGGCAAACTATATTTATTTATGATGCCTTTAATGTGAACAAAAAATATGCTCTTACCATTCTTGGAAGAATATAGAAACACAATTATTTGGACGAAACATAAAGCAATATTTTATATACTCTATGATGCGTTCACCCCATTAACTTAGAAAAAGCAAGCCCAGCTTAGCCACACACTAGCCGTGTTTCTTGACAATGTTAAAAAAAATCTGCAGAATATTTTTTTCTGTGTTTCCCCAAGATCTTTCTTTTTTCTCAGTTTTTTAACAACTGAAAGGTATTTTTGCTTCAGAAAGGGAATAATTTGTATTGCACTTCATATGTTTGGTCAATAAATGAAAAAGGATTTAAACGTTTAGATATATTTTCAAATTTTATTCTAAGAATAAAATTGCTCAAAGCGTCTTATTATTATTTTTTAGTTACGTTTTTGGTTACTTTTTATTCGTTAAACTTTTGTGTATTTATTAATCATTTATGTTCGTTTTAGAAAAAGCCCTTAAGACTTTTAAAAGCTTTTCTTTTTGGAAGAAAATTCTACAAAAGAGAATTTCCCAATGCCTACTGAAATTTCCTTTTACTAAACATTTTTCTTTTTCAATTTTAGTTCCCAGTTTTGGCATTTTGATAATCTAAAAAAATGTTCCCAAATGTTTTCCGCTGCTTCTCTAGCTGTTTTTTATTTCCCTATTTTTTTTGACCATATTTGCTTTACATTATATAAAGTATTCGAGCGAGAATACCGTGGGCTAAACTCTGCGAATGTTTTAATTTTATTGTATCCGCGAAAAAACTAGTAAACTGAGAAACAATGATTACGAAGAAAATCTCATTAACTCATTTTCAGCCATTCTCGGATGATGGACAATTATCAAGACCTATTTTCCGTGCAAAATGTGCTTGCATGACTGATATTTTGGGCAAAATAATCATGAAATAAATCGCATTATGTGGTCTAATGCATATTAAGTACTGAAAAATAACCTATCAGTTGTGAGGGCAGAAAACTGTTTGAGCACTGTAATTGGCTGAAGCTATCACGCGATTCGTATAATTTATTGGCTGGTTTCAAATATAGTTTTTATGGCTTTTTGATGCCGGAGCATTAATCACCCTCATTGGAACAATGTGTCCCTCCCAAAATACTGCTTGTTGGGATATTTAGAGTAGCAAAATTATTTCAAGTTGTTAATTTTCGGAACGAGTGTAACACGTGTTGCACATATTTTAAAAGAAAATTCTTAATTTAGATCACTGAACGTTGAAACTTTTGCTTTAACTATTCTATTGTATGGTACCCACGTTTGAGAAAAAGAGAATTGAAATTGTTAACAATTTATTTTATGCTTATGCATATTAAAATTCTACGAAGCATTTTAACTTATAAGTGTAGAATTTAGGAGCTTGTTTATTACCTTCTTACTCACTGGAATATTCTTTATCATTAGTTGGGGGTTGAAGTGTTAAATAGAAGGCGTGAAGGTATTCATAACGTTTGAGTCAAAAATACGTAGTGTTTAAATTTACAATTAACCAAAAAAATTACTAGTGGTACCCGCACGACTTTGCCCGTAATAGAAAAATTAAAAGGTGTTTTGGTTCGCCTGTATATTTACAAATTATGAATGTACACTGTTAAAACTACAGGTTGCGATTGGCACCTTTCAAGGGTGAAAAGCTTGTTCACCAGCGACACCCTAAACGGTGCCGAAATGTCACCCTTAAAATGGGTGAAAAACTGGCACCCTTAACCACAGCGTGCACAGTAGGTGAAAAGATGGCATACTAGGAGTGAGAAATGGCACCCTCACTTTTCCCTATTGCAGGTTTTAATATTCAGTTCTTGCGGAAAGGGCGCTACCCCTCCCCCAATGGAAAATAGATAGCCCCTCATGTGGTACGGGGAGGGGGAGGGTTTTTTTGGGGGGTGGGGGGTTCAGGGGGCTGTTCTCCAATACAAGATCTTAAAATCGATAGTTTTTAAAAACATCCCCTTTTTTGACTGAAGTAGTCTGCGCCATGA